>NW_027070507.1:0-10188 GCF_002906115.3 Quercus suber | reverse complement strand
AACAAATTTCCTAGTGGCTTTCTAAAATAGAGTTACTTCATACTTGTTCATTCATAATTTATATGACCGAGAGTCTTAGACGATGGTTAAGTTGATACACTCAGTGCAAAGTTTCATGAATGCTAAAGATGAAATCATTGCAAAATGAATACAAAAGATGAATGAGTTAAGGTTATGTATACGCATCATCCAAAGCAAGGTCCTCGGCCAAAGAAGGCCAAGACAAGAGAAAAGAGAGACTGAGATGGAAGGAAGGTAGGATCTTCCTCAAGATAATACTCATGCTACACACTATTGAACACTTCGCTTGATCAAGTGCTGAGGCAAATTAAGGATGACCTATCCTTGAAGTGGCTAGAAAAGCTGAAAGGAGATCCTAGCAAATGGGTGATTGTGGGAGGAACGTTAATAGAAGGTTCGTCCAAATCAAAGAAGACCTATATTCGAGCAGTTCAAAATGCCTAACTCACGGGTCATCTACCAACCCAGGATTGATAGGGAGTTACCTTGTCTAGAAAATGTTCCTTTACTAGGATTTGGAGGAACAAAGGTTCTTCTCGTAGGCACTATCTCCCTACCTGTAGTGATTGGTTCCTACCACAACAGATTGCCAAGTAATCTTCCTTGTGGATGATTATTTGTCCTCGCACAATGCCATCATAGGACGACCAACTTTGAACAATTGGAGAGCTGTTGTGGGCACAAGCACTCGCGACGTGGTGACATCCTTACAATTGAAAAGTATGCCTTGGCTTATGGTGGACCATGGTGGAGGGTGTAAATGGAGTCACCACCTAATTTAGGTCTAGGAATCATAAATGTAGCACCCTTCAGGAAAGAACTGATCTTTTACCAGAGCATGTGTCCAGAGTTTAGGAATGGGGATGGGAAGGTGTTAGGCACCTAACCCACTTGACCAATGAGTCAGCTTCCACTCATTATGTTCCAAATATTAATCTCATTAAAGGACATTTTAATATGTTATTCTAACCTAAACACATACTAGCATGCATCTAAGACACACAACATGGCATAATCATCCCCAAACCTAACATTGATCTATCAAGGCATACAAACACAAAGCCCAAGGGCGAAATCATCACACTGCAGAATCAAACAAAAGTGTTATGACATCCAAACATCAAAGGCATAGCATTCAATCTAAGAATATTCATGTTATTTAATCAAGACAAACTTTTATTCAAACCAATGCATGTTCATGTGAATGCATGACTTACCTCACTGCATCACAGCACCTATGCATCAATGCATATTCATTTTCATATGCGTGTTCAAGGTATTCAAACAAAATCAAACCCTAATAGACATAAAAGAGGTAAAACACAAAAAAAAAAGGCAAACAAACAAAGACTCAAGGACAAATAAAATAGGTTAAACAGAAGCTAGAACATATAAATAAGACAACGAAAAAGCAAACAAGAGTGAATTAAAATTTCTAGGCAAGAGTATACATGAGCGTACATAGGGTATGTGTGCGCATCCCAACTATATGCATATGCATACTTTGAGTATGTATGCACATGCATACACACTCGAAACCCTAACCCAGAAACTTAGAACAAGAAAACCAAGAAAATAGAAAATCTAACAACCTAACATGCTCAGAACATAAACACACAGTAAACCTAAACTAAACAAACATATTATAGCAAATAAAACACATATATAAACACAAAATTAAAAGAAAAGCAAAAGAAAGTGAAGTGCCAAAGTTAAAAACTTTACCTCAACACTAGAACTCTCTAGAACTTGATTTTGACCGTTCCCCTCAGTCAATCTAGTCACAACCAATTCAAAATAAGTTAGTAAACTTCATAACTCAAAGATCAAGACCAGAAAAGGTCCTAAATAAAATTTGACTTGAGGATGTTTTGGGGCGACTTCCAGACAAAGTGGGATTCATTCCAAACATAGTTTAAATGCAGAAAATCCTTCCTTTCATAGTTTCTGGAACCCTGGCATGCATACGCATGCATGAAGCATGCATTCGCAAATCTTGAGCATGTGTGCTCATACGCGTGTATGCGTAAGCATGCCCTAAGGTTTTTGTGGCCTTTATTTTCCAAAAATAGTTTATTTGGTCCAAAAATAAGTTATTTTTTCCATAAAAATTTTCCTAAAGTCAATTTTCATCTGATCGGGCCCTAAACCAACCTTGAGCATTAGAATTCTTACATCATTAGGGAATGGGGGCCCAAGTCGTAAATGGTACAAAATACGGTGTCTATAGATGCCCTTCTTTTGATTCGTGAGCTCTGCTAATAGAATCAAAAGAATAAAAGACAAAATATTTAGTTTCAATGTATAGCTCGAGCTTTGTAAATACTGTATTTTGTATCCTTTACAACTCGGGCTCTCATTCTCCAATAATGCCCAAATTCCAAGACCCAAGGTTGGTTTAGGGCCTAATCAAATGTTAAATTAACTTGAGAGGTGTTAAAATGGAAAGTATAACTTTTAATAAGCAAAAATATATTTTTGAAAAATAAAGGCCAAAGAAACCCATGGTTTGCGTACGCAGGCACAAGTCTGTGTACACAGCTTGGGTTTCAAAGACATAAAAAAGGTAAGTTTTTTGCATTAAAGATTGAGATTTGGAATGAATCACACATCATCTAGAAGCCGTTCCAAACCTTTATTTTTAACTATATAAAGCCTTACATGGTACCTTTTCAAGACACGCAGAAAACTTAAGGGAAAACCTAAGATTCACTAGAAATAGTGAATCAAAGAGGGAGTTCTTCACAAAACATCCTCAAGTCAATTTTATTTGATTGGGGCCTTTTCTGGCCTTGATTCTTTGAGTTTAATATTACCAATTATGTTTCTATTGATTTCTAGATAGATTGACTGAGAGAAAAGGTCAAAATCAAGCTTGGAAACTTCTTTTTGAGGTATTTTTTTTAAACTTTTCTTTTTCCATTTCTGCCTTTAATCTTGTTTCTTTGCTTTGTTTATTCTTATATATGTTTATGTAGCTTAGTTTCATGCTTTCTTTATGTTTGTAAACAAATTGTTAGAATTAGAGTTTAGTTCATGCTCTGTTTTCTGCTTAGTTTGTTTCTAGGTTAGGGTTTTGAACAACCCTACGTGCGTGTGCCATGAGCATACGTATGCAGATTAAATCCTACGTACGCTGGCCTCTGTCTATGTATGCTGGCCGTTGCCTAGAAACCCTAATTCTTCTATTTCTTTCTTTGCTTCATATAACATGTTTCTGTTTTGGGTTTCTTTTCACATGTTTTACACTTTATAAGTTTCTGTTTTCTTTGTTCACATGCTTGTTTGTCTTCAACATATTTAGAGTAGGGTTTATCTTTTTATCTCTTAGTTTTAATGCCATGCCATTTATTCACATGTCCATGCATTGATGCCACAGGTGTTGAGTTGCTGCAAGGTAAGTGAGGTAAGTCTTACATTCACATGTACATGCATATTGTTTGATAATATGGTTTGATGATGAGCATGAATGTGTTTGATTGAACAATATGTTCTTGATGTTCTTAGTGCTCCAATATAATCTTTTAATGTCGCCGTGTTTATGTTGCTACCTTAACATGATGTATGAATGCTTACAAACCTTGGATATGATATGATGACATGATGAATGCTAGGTTGATGAGATGCCATGATAGATGTATGCTAGGGTTTGTGATGAGATGATTGTCATCATAGATGTATGTTAGGTTTACTTGATGAGCATGATTAGATGTATGGTTAGGGTTTAGGATGAAGGATGCCATGTTGTATGCTTAGAAGTATTCTAGTGTGTATGTGAGTTAGAATACAAGTACTGAACATGCTTTTAATAAGGTTAAGATATAAGAAAATGATGGAAGGCCAACCTTAGGGTTGGGTAGTCTTGGGTGCCTAACACCTTCCCAAGAACATACCTAAACTCCAAACCCATATCTTTGGTAGTAAGATCAATGGTCCTTCCTCGAAATGATGCTATATTCATGGTTCCTAGGCCATTGCAAAAACTAAGCGGCAACTCCTCCATTGTGTCCACAGTGGCGACTCCACTGGGGATTTATGAGTTTAATTTTGTGTATCATATATCTTAGCCTTAATAAAAGCTATTTCAATGCTTGTTTGCACACACATCACTTGGTTCTTTTTCCTTAACCTCGGTTAATGATGAGTGGGAAGATGGAAGGCTCCATTCAGGCCTAAATCTTCTGAAGTTCATCCCACTTGTAATTGGTGCTATCGCCTATAATGGGCTTTAAGTATGTTAAAGGTTTGCTACCAATCCACTATAGGGTTCACTTAGGCCCTCGGTTGGAATCATAACCCACCAAGTTATGAGTGACCTATCCCTTTAGCCTTAGGGAGCCTACCACACTAGAAAGATCCTAGACCTTATCATAAAGGATAGCCTCTATATCTCTTATTTGTTCAACTATATATCTTGTGTGTCACCTAATTCTAAAAAACAAATAAAAGATGTAAAAATGGAAGAATGACCCAAGAGTTATGGCATACCCTAAGATATTGGGACGAAAAGAAGTCCTCACATATGAAAGACTTATCCCAAAGTCCAAAGGTATGTCTTAACTTGAAAGGTTCATAAGACCATGGCTTAGTTGCCATCATAAGCCCAAATCAAAGGCCTTTTGAAAAGGAGAACTTTGGGCCTAGGATAACAAATGTGCTATGGACTTAGCTTCCAACATCCTACAAAGTTAATATGAAGTTCCCTAATCTTGGGCCTCCTTGTTGCATGCCAAGGCCCAAAATGATGAGAGATTCATAGATTTTGAGAGGACGGCCAAAATATGTTCTAGCTAAAGGGCTACTTTAAAAACTTTCTTTTGTAAAGAATGAAAGTTTTCAAAAAAAAAAAAAAAAAACTTTTGCAAAGAAAAAGAATTCAAGAAGAAAAGTTTTCAAAAAAAAAAAATCTTTTGTAAATATTTTTTTAAAAAAAGAAATCTTTTGCAAAGAAAAAAAATTCAAGAAGAAAAATTTTCAAAAAAAAATCATATTTTGTAAATATTTTTTAGAAGTTGAAATTCCAAAAAAAAAAAAAAAACTTTTGCAAAGAAAAGAATCCAAGAAAAGAAATATGTTGCAAAGAAGAAAAGTTTTCAATAATAATAATAATAATAATAATCTTTTGCAAATACTTTTTTTTAGAAGTGAAAATTTTGGAAAAAAAAAATCTTTTGCAAAGAAAAAGAATTCAAGAAAAGAAATGTTTCGCAAAGAAAGAATTTTTCAAGGAAAAGAATTTTAAAAAAAAATCTTTTGTAAATATTTTTTGAGATGAATTTTCAAAGAAGAAAAGTTTTCAAAAAATAGAATCTTTTGTAAATAATTTTTTTTTAAGAAGCGAAATTTTCAACCAAAAAAAAAAAAAATCTTTTGCAAAGAATAAGAATTCAAGGAAAGAAATGTTTTGCAAAGAAAAACTTTTTCAAGGAAAAGAATATTTAAATATTTTGAGAAAGTGATTTAAAAAAAAAAAAGCAAAGGAGAAAAGTTTTTGAAAAAAGTCTTTTGTAAATGATTTTATTTTATTTTATTCAAAAGGGGAATTTTCAAAACATCTTTTGCAAATAAAAAGAGTTCAAGAAAGAAATTTTTTTGCTAAGAAAAAGTTTTTTAAGGAAAATATTTTTCAAAAAAACTTCTGTAAATATTTTTCTCAAGGGTTGAATTTTCAAAAAAGAAAAAGAAAAAGAGGAAAAGTTTTTTTAAAAAAATTTAAAAGGAAAAATTCAGAAAGAAGATGAAAGACGATCGACAAAGCCATGATATACCATAAGTTTTGGGCCCATTTAAAAAAAAAAAAATCAAATCAAGAGAGTTCAAGATCATGAGTATACCATAGACTTTGGAGGAAGGCACTGGGCCATAAAGTCATAACATACCCTAGCTTTTGAGTCAAAATTCAAAACTCTTTTTCAAAAGTAAGAGAGCCCAAAATCATGAGTATGTTATAGGCTTTATTGAAAAGATGTTGAACCCATTCATGCTTTGGGAAAGTTTTGAAGTCCCAAAACCCAAAGACATGGGTAGGCTCACAAAGAGCCCAATGAGAATTAAAAGATGAAATCTTTTTGAACCAATTGACCAAACTCGTTGAACTAGGGGCAAGGCACATTTGAGAATGAAAGATAAAAATGGATCAAAATTTTGAAACTAGGGGCAAGGCCCTCATAAGGGGAGAGAGTGAAGATTCAAGATAGGCTTTGTAATGGGACAAGTAAAAAATTTTATCTCCTCTTTTTTCAAAAAAAAAAAAGAAAAAGAAATAAAAAAAATCCAAAAGAAAAAAATATGTGGACTTCTAAATGTCATTAATCATTTTAAATACAAGTTCAAATAATTTTTTAATAAAAAATAAAAGGATATTTTCCAAAATATGTTGGGCTTGCATTACAAATAGGGCATTGATCTTTATGTTCAAATTGTTTGATGAAACCATTTTCATAAGGTCAAATAGAGCACAAGATGTGGACTAATCTTACAAAATTCATGAACAACCAATGCTTAAGCCCAAATAAGGATGAGAGGGCGAGATGAGTGACTTGTAACTGGATTCAAAGCCCAAAGAAAAAAAAAAAGAAAAAAAGAAAAGAAAGAGAGAATGCTGGGCTTGGATTCAAATGAGGGAAGGAGAGAGGGCGAGATGTGTAAATGATGTAATTGGGCTCTAAGTATAGGGGAAGACATGAATTTTGAAAGATTGATGTAGCTTATTCTATTTCTAAGTTCAAGATAATGAAATTATACAAGGCTTAGAATATGAATGAGGCATACATGTAGTCCACATTTTAAAGCAAGCAAGAAAAGTTGATGGGTCCAAAACTTTAAAAGACATTGGGAGTACATGTTTATTTGATCAAATTCATTTTAAGGGACATTTAAGATAATCTCAAAGCACATCCCTAGCCTTGTCAAGATCTACTCAATAAGGAAGATACCAAGAAGCAATGATGAACACGAATGAAAGTATCGATATCATGAGTAAGACACTTGCTCGCATGGAGGAGCTAATGAAGGATATAAGCACTTGACTACAAAGGCTTAAAGAAATACATGGCCCATAAGCCAAGGATGTTTTTGGCAAGCCAAAAGAAAGAAAGAAAGTTATTGCCAAAGACACCCCCAAAAAGATATGGGAATTCGATGACATTCACATGTCGTTGTCAAAGGCCCTTGAAAGAAGGGTAACCTCAAGTCTCTTGAACCTACTCTTCTTCCAGATCCAATCCCAAGCACTTGAAACATGAATGAGTATTGTGCTTTCACCAAAAGTTAGGACACAAGACAAATAATTGCTTTAAGTTGAAGCATGAGATTTAAGACTTGATTAATGGTGGGGTGATTGCCAAGCTAAGATTCCATAGATGAAGCAGGATCGAATGAACTGGTGTGCTTAAGAGATTTAGCCCATGAGAGTACCTTTGCTAGAGGATGAGTCATTTCAATTTTGTTAAGTCCTTTTCAATTGTCATATCTTCAATTTGTCAAGTCTATTAGAGTCTTTCTCAATGTTGTGTTGTTAAGTCTTTCCCTTTGTTATGTTATTGAGTCTTTGTCTTGTTGTTGAGTCATGATCCCTATGGGCGCAAGGGAAAGAGTGTTGGAGTCACCACCTAGTTATATGGTCTAAGAACCATGAATATAGCGTCCTTCTGAGGAAGGACCTTTGGTCTTACTACTAGAGTATGGGTTCAGAGTTTAGGTACTCTCTTGGGAAGGTGTTAGGCATCCAAGATCGCCAAACCCTAAGGTTGGCCTCCCATCATTGTGTCTTACATCCTAACCTTATTCAAAACATTCTGAACACTTGCATCTATACTCACACACATACTAGCACACATCTAAGCATACAATTATGGCATCATTCATCCCAAAACACATATCCATCCATAAAGCAATAAAGAGCCAAACACATATGAGAAACCCTAGCGTGAAACCCTATCGTACATCTCAAGGCAAGGCAACAACCCAAACATGGCAGCAAAAGCACATTACATCATAAATCAAAACAAGGCATTTACTTCATACACATATATCAAGGGAGGATTAAACAATCAACAGGCATGTCCATGTGAATGCATGACTTACTTTACTTACCTTGTAGCATCTCAGCATATATGGCATCATGAATGGGCATGTGAATACATGTTCATGGCATCGAAGCAAGAAACAAGCATAAAATCCTAATCTAAACATGTGATAACAAACAAACATGTTAAAAGGCGGACAAGCAATTATGGGGCTTAAAACATATGAAAAGAGGCTACACAGAACAAACATGTGAAGGCAAAAACAAAACAAACAAAAGTTAAGGTTTTTGGGTAATGGCATCATGCACGCTAGAACAAGTTTGTGTATGCATGAATTCAACCTGCGTGCGTAGGATAAATCATGCGTACGCAGATCCTTACCCAAAAAATCTAAAAACACAGAAATAGAGCAAAACTTTAAAACAGCAAACTAACAATCTACGTACAGACACACACACAAAAAAAAAAAAAAAAAAAAAAAAAGAAGAAGAAAAGAACTAAAAGGTTAAACTAAGAAAACATGTATGAACATAAACCAAACCAAAAACGAGACTAAAACAAGAAAATAAATATAGAAAATAAAAAAGAAAAGCTAGAAAGAATACGTTAAAGCAAAAGCTAATAGGCTTGATTTTTTACCGTTCCCCTCAGTCAAATCTATCACAATTCAATAAAATAGTGATTAGTAATCTTAAACTCAAAGGATTGGGGCAAGAAAAGGTCCCAATCAAATAAAAAATGAGTAAAGGGTGTTTTGTAAAAAACTCCCTTTTGATTCACTATTCTCTAGTGAATCTTAGGTTTTCTCGTGAAATTTTTGTATTTTGAAAATGTACCATGTAAAGCTTTTTACAGTTAAAAAAATGGAGTTTAGAACAGCTCTCAGACGATGTGGGATTCATTCCAAACCTCAACTATTATTGCAAAAAACTTTCATTTCTTATGCTTCTGAAACCCTAGCTACGTACACAAGAATGTGCCTGCGTACACATACTCTAGCTCACATACGCAAGCTGCGACTCATGTATGCAGGCCGAGGGCCACTTTGGTTATTTAATTTTCCAAAAATAGATATTTGCTTATTTAAAAGGTTATATTTTTCATTTTAATACTCTTCAAGTCAATTTAATATCTGATTGGGCTCTAAATTGGCCTTGAGCCTTAGAATTCAAGCATAATTGGAAAACGGAGACTTGAGTCATAAAAGGTACAAAATTCGGTGTCTACAGATGCCCTATTTTGATTCGTGACCTTTGCTAATAGAATCAAAAGAATAAGAAGCAAAACATTTTGGTTTGACATACAACTCAGGCCCAAACCACACACACGACACACATCATGCATACATGGGGCGGGGTGCAACTCCGAAGAGTTGCGTGGGATTCGTAAGTCCAAAGTCTCACCTTTGTTGCTCGAAAAATGAGCAACGATAGGTTCACTACCCCAGAATCTGTTTTGCCACTTGCAAGCAAATGGTAAGTGACTCACTATCTTAAAGTCACTTAAAAAGAAAAAGAAAAAGGTGCTCTTACGAGCTAACCGGTGTCCATCTGGGGCATTTGCCTCAACCTTCTCCGGGTGACTTATTTCTTTTGTCTTCTTCACTTCTTTCTCTATCTTTTCTGGAGAGGCTTTTGCCTCGGGTTGGCCTTGGCCTCTTTCTCTATCACTATCTCTACCTTTTTCTATCATGCTTGCACGTTCAATTTCCAGAGAATATGTGCATGAGTAGGATCCACTAGGGATGGTGAAGAACTTACTAAGGAGTAAATGGGGACGAATTTTCTGCCTCTCACAACTTTTTTGGAGATGAGAAACTCACTAAGGAGTAATATGGATGGACTCACCGAGGAGTAGTATATGTGTGTGATCCACTAGAGAAGAATCTTCTGCTTCCTATATGGTTCACTAAGGATTTTGAGGGAGAACCTTCTGCTTCCTCGCTAGGCATTTTTTTTTTTTTTTGGGTGTGTGGGACTCACTAGAGAAGAATCTTCTACTTCCTTATTGGGTATATTTTGGGGAATAATCTTCTGCTTCCTTTACCGGAGTATTGCTTAAGATGCTTGAAATATTGAGGAAGAATCTTCTGCTTCCTTACTAAGGATAATGTTCTTGATTATGCTTGATTCTCTGGGAC
>NW_027070506.1:65819-108733 GCF_002906115.3 Quercus suber | reverse complement strand
TTTCAAAAGGAGGAAAGGGCTAGCTCGTGTGTTTCGCGTTATCAATTGAACGATTTATTGGATGCCAGTCTCTATTTCTTTCTTTATTCCTCTCTTTTTTGATCTCTCTTGATAGTTTTTTTTTCCCGATCTAACCTTTAAATAGTCAGAAAGTCGATGGGGTTGCTGGCTTTTGATCTCAAAGATTTGAACTTTGGTTTCCAATTTGAATCTGGTAGGGCTCAGTAGGTGCCTGGCCTTTGGTGGCTGACAAAGATACTGATCTTAATTCCATATTGGAGTGTGGATTCTAAATAATTACTACATGGGTTAATGATAATTTTTCCAAGAAAAAAGAAGGAGAGTCTTAACTGAAAAGGTTTCTTTTCCCATCCCTTTTTCATCTTCAAAACCTTGAAACAGAGGTCACTTTCATCTATGACTTTCCTTTTGTTTTCTCCTAAAGGCGCGTTTTAGGTCCAATAACGCCTATCATGTCAAACAATTCATGCCCATGTTGTGAAAATGGGGTTCTTGGTGATCCGTTTGTGTGTAATGGTTTTCTTGCAACTTATTGTAAAGAGTCTTAAAGATTTGGTGTCTGCGTGTAAACTGTTTGATGAAATGCCTAATAAGGTTGTGGTATGTTGTTGTGACTTCGTTGACTTTGGTTATGCTCAGTCAGGCCAGACTGAGGATGTTTTACAGTTTTTCTTATGATGGTTCAGCTGAATTTGCAACTGAAAATGATACCTTGGTCAGTGAATTATCTGGGTCATGAACGTCGGCTTTTAGATCTGAAGGACACGGCCTAAAAGAAAAAGAAGAAAAAAAATATGGAGAAAAAGATGTTTAACTGTTATAACACGTTTGCTCCGTTAAGTGAATAGACAGGTGGCTAAATTTTAAAGGGCACCTTTAAGTATTGTATCTAGTTCTCTCATATTATTTTATTAGTTGTATTTAAAAATAGAAATTGAAATATTAGATGAGTTGTAAAATGAGATAGTAAAAATAAATAAAGTAGGTTTTTAGATCGTAAAAAATAGAATTTTTTTTTGGCATTCCGATACTAATGCTATAGGGTGTAGTTGAAAGTTTGGAAGAAGGAGAGCAGAGGGTAAAGGAAGGGAATGAGAGAAAGAAGAAGGAGAGGAGAGGAGAGGGAATTCGTTACATTTCCCTTTTGATGTTTTAAATTAAATAAAGAGAAGGCGAATATATATCCATTCTCTTTGGTTGAATGTTTTAAAGGTCAAGTAAAAGGACGAGGGAGCTAAACAAACATATAAATTATTTTATTTTATTTTTATTTATTATTATTATTATTATTATTTGCTTATTTTAAAGAAATAGGTATAAACTGAAACCATAAGGACAAATTGACAATTAAATCTCTTTTCTCTCTTTCTGGATTCCACCTCTTTAAGGAAATTAAAAAAGAGTGGTTACTCACCATGCTACCCATAGCTCTCCCTCCATTTTTGAAAAATCCAAACAAATTTTCGTTAAACCTACTTTCCTCTCCTCACCTCTCCTACGATCCAAATCCAAATAAACTATAATGTTTTGTTTTCAATGACACTTTTCCAACAAGTATTGAGCTTTTCTTTTATAGTTCAACTTTACCAACTTTTCTTATTACTCTCCACTAGGTTGTCTAACCCTATCCGAAGACCTGACCCACCCGAGGAAACATATTGGATGGCCACCGGTTGACTCGACTACTCCCATGATTGGTAGCAAGTCTTTAACTCCAAAAATTGACTCTAATGCGTCGGTGTTGATTCTCCTCCCTCCAAACTTGAAAAAATCTAAACTGACCAATGTACTAAGATTTTCCGAATGAAAATTTTCAAATTTTGGCACAAAAATTCCAAATTCTAGCGAGAAATCAAGTAGATCTGGTGAGATTTACCAAATTTGGTAAAATCTCATTGAATCTGTGAGATTTCGCGGATTAGGAGAAATCTCATCAAATCCAATGAGATTTACGTCAGATATATTGAAATCTCACCGACTTTTAACCTTTTTTTTTTTTTTTTTTTTTTGGTTTCTCAGATCTCTAACTCTGACCAACCCGCCTGCCACCTGTTGAAGGTTTGATCTGCCTGATCCAATTAGTCTCTCAATCGTGGCTGGTTGATGGCTGCCTCTACCCAATTAGGTCAAGTCGAATGTGGGTTAAGCCCAAACTTGATCTAACCCGACCAGTGGACTGCCCTGCTCTCCACATTCTACCTCCCTATCTCTCTCTCTTCAAGTTTTTAACGCTTATCCATAAATACCACTTCCCCTTTCACTTTGTGAGTTGTAACCCACCTCGAAAGAGATAGTATTATATATCTAAATATTTTGAATGAGCACATCTGTAATATTCATTAAGATTAACTTTGAGAAATGATAGTGCCACAAAATAATTCATAACTTTTGTCACAACTCGCCACTTTGCGAGTTGTAGCAAAAGTCGTGAATTATTTTGGCACTAACATTTCTCATTAACTTTTAGCGCAATGATTTGCATTATGCTTTTTTGTTTTTGATCCGGAGCAACTTTTGTCACTTTAAATTTTTATTTTTTTTATTTTAAATTTTTATCGTGGTTAGAAATTCTCTATTACTACCTAAACCTCTTCCATTCAACCTTGGACTCGGAAGATGCCATTAGACCAACTTATTGGTGACTGGTCTTATTAGACAATGGTATTCCTTGAATTTAAAGCCACATATTGAATTAGCAGCCTTGAAACCCCGCTCTCAATGCCTAGCATTAGAGAGGTGGTCCTTCTTATATGAAAAGAATTAGCAGCTATAGAGAGACTAGGATCCATCTAATGCTATTTTTTTTTTTTAGAAGAAAATGAGGTTAATTTAGATTGACATTTTCTAAAATCCTATTTATAAAGACCCGATTTCAATCCCTAGCATAAAAATATAATCTATTGGGTTTTTGCTAGTAACTAATGTCTTAAGGTATAGGTTTAAGATAAGGCTATAAATAAATTATGTCAATTATAAACAACTTGTACTTGACTCGATAAAATATTTGTTTATGTTTCTTCCTTTTTAAACAAACCAAACTTGAGTTTTAATTTTGTTTAACAAACAAGATGAGCCCATTAAAAATATGTTCATTAATAGGTTTATGAAGGACAAAATTGCTAAATGCCCTTTTTGGGCAAACTAAGCAGCGTTTTGCCCTATTTTTCAAACTAATTAGGGAAATGCACCTCTTTTGAAACTCGATTTTTCAAAATTGAGTTATAAATAAAAAAAAAAAAAAATCTAGAGCCCTATAGCGGCATTTTTAAGGACCTATAGTGACATTTTCAAGACCTATAATGACGTTTTGTAACTCAACTTCCATTAAATCAAATTATAGGCAATTTTTTTTTTAATTTTTTTTACCTATAACTTGATTTCATATAAATCGAGTTAAAAAACGCCACTATAGGTCCTAAAAACGTCACTATAGGCTCCTAAAAAACGCCGTTATAGGGCCTAAATCGATTTTGAAAAACTTGATTTTTAAAAGATGGGCATTTCCCTAATTAGTTTGAGAAAGAGAGCAAAACGCTGCTTAGTTTGCCCAAAAAGGGCATTTAGCAATTTTGTCCGGTTTATGAATAATAGGGCTCAATAAAAAAACAAACTAAGCCTAGGCCTGTTTATGGGCATAGTAATAAGTATGATATGTGCTTGACAAATAAACTCATATCCTATAATGAATGAATTGGGAGTTGGGACCACTCATCCAAGCTAAATGAATTACATATGAGGTTGGTAATATATGTGTGTTAGATCTCGAGTTTAAGAGCTTGACATTAAATTCGAGCTTTGCTCCACTAAAACTAACCTCAAATTTTTTTTACTTGCTCTGAGTTTGAACATTGTAGGCTATCAAGTAGATGAGACTGATGAGTAAATGAATTCGGTTAGTTGTATTAATGGTAGCTTTCAAAATCCGTCTGGAAAGAGGAAGTATGAGATATCTAAAGATTACATAGAGTAACTTTAAATGCAATTTGCGTTGTTTCGGACCCTCGGTTATTTTCTTAGATAAAAAATTGCCATCGTTTATTTTGGGATATTCCTAATACATTTTCGAGGAAGGAGTTCGAATTATGTTATCTTATTCGATGATCTTCGCATTATCTTATCTTGGTCATAATAATGCCACGATACAAAGACGAAAAGTTGACTCTATCTTTAGGGTCAATAATGAAATTGTCATCCAATAGTCTTTTTAAAATTAAAAATAATAATAATAATAGAAAAATTTCCCTGAAAATTCTAACTATGGATCACCAACCTCCTCCACGTGTTTCAAGCTTTAAAAAGGTTGTATGAAAAGGAATTAATACTGCTCCTAATAAAGAATGTGGCTAACCAATACTGATTCACTTGAGGTCTGTTTGTTACTGTTGTTTAAACAACAATTTTCAGTATTTAAACAATATTACACGTATTTTTACACATTGTTTCACCTATACGTATTTTTAAAAAATACAAACAACATTACCAAACAAGTCCTTACTAATTGTTGTTGAATATTTGGTGCAGTTTTCATCTGACGAATTTTCCCTTCACGTGNGGTACTCAAGTGGTTCACTCTGATCAACGTTATCCTGCCAAGGGGTTACCTCTCCATCAATGCGGCCAGGGGGGTTAGTTGACTGCATTAAATGTGAGAGTGACAGCTTACTTTGGGGTTAGTCTCTCCCCAAAATCACCTTTGTCAGGCCGAGGATAAGGTGGTCCTCGGCGTGGATTGGAAAAAAGGCTTTCCCCAGTTCAGCCTAACAACAAAAAATGGCCTATGCACCTCGGCTTGGGCCTTGGGCCTGTTTCATGATGGGCCGAGGCTATCAGGCTCATAGGCCCCACAATAATGAAATACTACTAAAATAGAAATATAATAATGAAATTAATTGCAAAGATATTCAAAAATGTATTTTAACAATTCTTGATTATATAATCAAAATTATTTTGTTTTCTTATTGCATGTATCGCTTATAGAATTTTACTGACAATGCTTTGACAATTGTTTAGGTAGAAAGAAAATTTTCAATATTAGAATTTATAAAAACCAACTTCAGATTGATTATTTCATAATAGGATTAAGTGGATTATCCTAGAGGCAAAAATAATATTAAAAAAATTAAGGTGATCAAGATAAATATATCAATAATTTTTTAATATCCATAAAATAAACACTGACACACATGTATAATTTATGCTTAAAGCATATCTTTTAACATGATTTATTATATATATTATATCTCATATTGTTGGAAATACATATGTGAGTGAAATCTCAGATTGAATAAAAATTTAATGACAAGAGGGAGTGGTTAATTTAAGAGCCCAAACTCATAAATTTAATATTTTGGATTAAGTGGTGTCTTTAGATGTTATGTTAACATTTCAATTGCAATCTCCTCCAATGTGTTAATTGACTTAACTCCCAAACTAGTGGTGTGGCAAGGTGGTGAGGTGCTCAAGGTAAATTTCCAAGTTGGAGCAAGGACAAAGCAAGCCTAAATGGCTCACCCAAACGATTGTGGAAAAAGACCCAACAAATTAGTATTGTCAATAACACTATGTCACGGTGTAGCATGAGAACATGGTAGTGTGGATTAGATTCCAATGGATGAGCGTGCTAGGTTGACCTGGGATTCTTATGAATGGCGTATAAGAAGCCTATGGATTATGCATTAGTGAAGAAAAAAACTCAGAAGGCAAAGGAAAATCAATAAGGCTTGTTCGTGGCCTACAAAGAGGTAAAGACTCACATGTGTGGCAAAAATTGTTGGGTATATATGAGACAAAGACTCAAATGTGAGTGTTAGTGAAGAAAAAAACTCATAAGGCAAAGGAAAATTAGTAGGACTCACAAAGAGGCAAAGATTCACTTGTGAGATAGAGATTGTTAGATATATATGACACAAAAACTCACACATGAGGCAAAGATTGTTTGTGACCCGCATTGATAATTTGAAATTTATAATCTAAACACAAAATTTTAATTAATATATAATCTTGCATTTAAAAAAAATTATAATATAGCTGGTTAAATAAATATCATTTTATACATATTTAAATATAAAAAATACTTAACTTAAAGGTATGGTCTTAGACCTCAAATTGTATCGAGTTGATGTCGACAAGAGCCACAATTCTTCAAAAGGTATTTTCTTTCTCAAAGGATAGCAACACATCACCAAACAGTATGCACGTGAATGCAAAACTGTCATTTCAAGGCCAGAACAAAAATATATATGAGGTTAGTTAAATTGTCAACCGAATAACCAATTGGCAAAAGAAAGTTGCCCAAATTTTTGGTGAAACATATCTACATATTAATCCGGTCATGAATAAAACCAAGTTCATTCGAAAACGTGCTAGGGCTTTATTGTTCACTATTAATCAAAAACCAGGAAAAAAAAATTGTGGTAGTGGCTGAAATTCATCAAAAGAAAGAAAAAAAAAGCGGGAGTTTTATTATTTCTTAATTAGGTAGGTCAGTCTATTGAAATTTGAAAGGTCCTAATTCACTTTTCAGGGCTTAAACACCACAGAAAAAGAGAAAAGAAAAAAAGGTATACATTGCCAACGACATATAGCTGAATTCGGATCATAACTTCATATAGAAGTATAGAATAACTGGACAGCGTAAAGAAAGAGAGAGATTTACAGCGACTTTTCGAAATTCAAATAGTAATTATATTACTAACTATTATAACATGCGTGCAAGTTGCAACGGCATTTATCATCTATGATCGATTAGTGCCTCTTTTGACATCAACTACTTTTACTTTTATGCTTTTAGTTTATTTGCATATTTATAATTTTTAAAAGTTTTATTTTTTATTTTTCTAGATTTAATTATATTTTACTACTAATAAACTTTCAGCAAATAAGTAATTAGCAACAAAAAGTTTTATAAATAGAACACTTTAAAAAGATTTTTTGAGTATAGTTAATATAATATATAGAGATACACTTAACCCAAAAAGGTTAAATCTATTAAATATGAACTTAACTATATTATTTTAATAGCTCAATTTTCCCATTAACATCCAATATGAGATTTTACTCACAGCGTAAAGAAAGAGAGATTCACAGCGGCTTTACGAAATTCAAATAGTAATTACATTACTAACTATTATAACATGCATGCAAGTTGCAACAGCATTAATCATCCGTGATCTATTAGTGCCTCTTTTGACATCAACTACTTTTACTTTATGCTTTTAGTTTATTTGCATATTTATAATTTTTAAAAGTTTTATTTTATTTTTCTAAATTTAATTGATACTTTAATAAACTTTCAGCAAATAAGTAATTAGCAACAAAAAGTTTTATAAATAGAACACTTTAAAGAGACTTCTTGAGTAGTTAATATAATATATAAAAACACACTTAACCCAAAAAGCTTAACTCTGTTGGATATGAACTCAACTATGTTATTTTAATCACTCAATTTTCTTATTAGTATCCAATGTGAGATTTTACTCACACGTGTATGATCAACAATATCCTTCTTTCATGTGAGTCTTTGCCTCTTAGTGAGCTTCAAGACCTCTATGTGGGCTATGAACAAGTCCTACTCGCTCCATGGAAACCTTGCACCTCACTATTGTCTAGCACTATTAACAATACTCCTTCGTTGAACATTTTTTTTTTTCAAGAATCGTTTGTATAGGTTTTATGGGCTTATCTTGTGCGATATATCATCTTCACTCCATCTGCGAAAAAGGTCCAAGTATACATACACGTATACGTACCTAGTCGATTCCCACTCCAACTACAAAAGGGATTTTGATTTTTGATAACCTTGCTACCTTTGCTGCACATAATTCAATTTGTAAAAGGGTTCTAAGTACATATATCTCATCCTGACTCCAACTATAAAAGGAATTTTGATAACGTTGCCACTTTTGAAGAGAATAACTTGAAAAGACTCCTTGATTAGTTAATATAACATACAGAAATACATTTAACTAAAAAAATCAAAGTTTAAGAGTATAAGCTCAACTCTTCCCATTAATATCCAATGTATGACTTTACCCTATATACCTAACAACCATATTATATTAATCTTTTACTCTTCCCATTAATATCCCATGTATGACTTTATATACCTAACAAATAGATTATATACCTAACAAATAAATCTATGAACTATTTATGAAAGTGAAACTATGGATGTAACATTTTCTACTCATACAATTTCGCTTTCTGAATTCCGAGGACCTTCATGATTTTCATAAGGATGCAAACCCGTCATGAATTCGTACACGTAAAATCAAAATTGGTCCGTACATGTATTGATTTCTGTGTCGCATATTTCAAAACTGATGGTGAATTTAAATTTAATCGAATTTAGGAAGCTTGTACAAGTAATTCGAGACAGTGAACCTTCAGCACTGACCGAATTAATATACCTTGTTATTTCCTTTTGGCGGTGCTAATGAAAGAGGCTGAAAGACACAGACCTTTTATAGCTTTAAATTTGCAAATTCAACATTTCAATTCATAGCAGAAGTTCGAGGTCCCCGGGCACAATCAAAGGAGCTATCGGCAAGTTAAATGCCATTAAAAGCTCACAGCGACTCGTCCTACGTTGAAGTTGCTCATTTCTAATGGCGACAAGACGTCCAATAGTTATGTGCCACATTTGGCTAGCTAGAATGGAAGTAGAGACTAGGACCAATGACTAGTTCAAAAGGATTGTGATATCATGGAGGTGGACAAGGTGGAAATGACAATCATATCTTTTTTCTTTTTTCAGTATCAAATAGCAAGAATTTGTTTTTTTGCCCCTTATATGGTATTGGTAATTGATGAGAGTGTATAGAAATATTTATTTTAAATTATTTTATTCATTTATAAAGGTTAATTGTATTTTTATTAGATAAATTTGAGGTATATTGTGGACATTTTCCTATTCCAAAGCTAATATGGAATCTTGGGTCACTAAAAAGAGCCTGAAGTATAGGGGTGTGCAAAAAACCGACGAACCGAACAAACCGACTGAAACCGACCGAACTGTTGCCAAATTTTCGGTTCGGTTTCGGTTCAGTTCGGTTTCGGTTTCATTTTTTAAAAACCGAAATTTTCGGTTTCGGTTTCGGTGCTGGATTTTTTGACCCGAAACCGAACCGAACCGACCGAATATATATATATATATATATTTATGTAATGATATTGCACAACTGATCAGTTGCCTTAATGGTATGCTCTTTATGATTCAGCTACTTGATCCCAGGTTCAAGCCTTCGCGCTGGACATGTGGGTTTTTTTGCTCTTTAATTTTTTGAAACCCTAGTACTAGCATAAATACTGAAATACCCTTATTTATTTTTCCCTTTTTCTTTCTTCAGCCGTCCCTCTCTTTCTTCAGCCGCCCCTCTCCATTCTTTCTTCTCTCAATTATTTCTTCAGCCGCCCCTTTCCCCATTTTTTTCCTCTCAATTCTTTCTTCTTCAGCTTGTTCCCTTCGGTCCTTCAATTTTTTTCTCTCTACCCTTCGGTCCTTCCCCAGTTTTCTCTCTGGTCTCTGCCCTTCTCAGTCCAGCCGCCTCATTCTTTTCTTTTCTTTTCGCTCTCTGAGTCCCATGGGCCATGGCCATGCCTTTCTCTTCTCTCTAAGTCACATGTCTCTGTTCTTTCTTCAATTCAGATTGAAAAATCACTACAAAGACATGGTGGTAGGCTCAAGCATGGTGGTAGGATCCTGCTATGGTGCAACAACGGTAAATTTCTGTCTAGACCCTTTTGTTAATTAAAAATATTTTCAATTTTTTGTTGGATTCGGTATGTAATACTGTAAATTGTTGAACAAATATTGTTGGAAATTTTTCTTTCTCTGTCATTTTGATTTGTTCATCAGCTCCCTCTCTGTTGCTCTGTTATTTTGTTTTTTATATGTGATTAAATTTAGGGTTTTGAAAATCTCAATATCCCTCTCTTTGGAAAACCAATAACCGACCGAAACCGACTGAAACCGATATACACCGAAACCGATGGTTTTCCAGCCATTTCGATCGGTTTCGGTTGAGAATTTCACAAACCGAAATATTCGGTTTCGGTTGGCCATACCTATACAAACCGACCGAAACCGAACCGAGCACACCCCTACTGAAGTAAGTATTGGGAGAACTGAGTTCGGCTCACCACAACTTATTTGGGTCGTTATACAAATTGATTTGTGCACAAGTTAGATGAACTCTATAACAAAATATTGAGGGTAGGTAAAGGTCAATTAAGGGGAGAGGAATAGACTAGCATTGCATAGATGCTTGAGAGAATTTCAACCTTACATATTGCATGAAAGTGACCTCACATAGGAGAAATTGTTCAGTACTAAACTAAGAACTCTCTCTCCTTTCACAAGTGTATGCTCTTGTGGGGGACTCATGGTGGGATCCACACTCATTTGAGAATAAGTACTATTGTAGGATTGAATAATTTTACAATCACATAGGGGCTGGACTTGATGAAATTGACATTTTTAGGAGACATGAAAAAAAAAAATTGCTCCAAATTGGTTTGGAGCTATCTTTTTCAACCTATTACGTGGTGGTTTATAAAATTATTCATATGTATTATTTAAATAAGTCATATGACTTATAAAAAATTAATGTGACTAAAATTATACATGAGTGGTCTCTTCAATCACCATATAAAGGATTGAAGAAAGATAATTCTAAACCAGTTTGGAACCAAACATTTTCCCAAAAAAAAAAATCATTTGCTACCACTAGAAATTCAAAGAAATATAATTATTGGTGACGATTTAGCAATTGTTAAAAAGGTTATGATGTTAAAAGAGATCACAAATTTGAACTATGAAATTCATAAAAGAAAATCTAATTGTCAAAATACAAAAGGTTAAAATGGTTGCAGGCAAAATAAAAGTTGTAGAGAATTTTTTGTTGCCATTAATTTTCCATGAATTTTAAAAATAAAATAATTTATACTTATCTTAAATAGTTTACTTAAAAAATAAGTTAGATAAAAGTATCATTATACCTTAAAAAAATAAGGCCTTCAAAACTGTAGATAAATTCACTATGAAAAAAAAAAGTGAATTTAAGTTATCTAAAAAAATAAATTACAGTTAAGTTAATTCCAATTTTCGCCAACCTCCTAACAAAAAATATTTTTAAAAGAAATATTAAATAGGACTTTCAAAAGCCTAGACTTCAAATGTATTTTGCTCATTTGATAATATTTGTTTAGAATTTTTTTAACTCTGTGATATGGTCTGTTGTTCTTTATTAGAAGAATCAAAGCTGATATCTCCTCACTTCCTACTATTAAATTTACCAAATTATATATATATATATATATCATTCTTTTCACAACGTGTAAAAGCAAATGTACATATAAAATATGCAAGGTTGGTACAGCCTTTTATATTTGAATAATTGAATGATAGTTGTGTGTTGACAATTGAGAGATTCTAAACTCTAATTTCAATGATATGTAGTAAAATAGTTTGTCTTGAACCTTTAATGCAATCCCGATGTTTAAAAAAGAAATCAAATATACAGACTTATTATTGGTAGACATGTAAAAATCAAACACAGGAATCCCGTCACTGCCATTGAGATTTATACGTAGGAAGCACAACTCGTTCAGACTGCCATTGAGATTTATACGTAGGAAGCACAACTCGTTCAGAAACGACCGCATAGTGCAGTGGATTAGCGCGTTTTCGGATCAAAAGGTCGTGGGTTCGACTCCCACTGTGGTCGATTCGTGCTTGAGGAGTTACTAACCGTTTCGTCAATTTTGCACATTTTCACTTTTTGACAATTCGTTTTCAATTCTTTGGAGAGGCCATGCCTGATGTCTCTATTTTAATATGGGCCAGTGCTCAAGTCTTGGTGTCCTGGTCCTCCACAAAGCAGCTAAAGTTTAGTAAATCCCTCTAGGCTCTAGCCCAAAATCAATATATTACTTGAATGAAAAACTCACATCCATAAAAAAGGCTTCTTTTGATTCTCTGATGTTAGGGTTGTAAATGCACAAAGCTCTATATGACATAGCAGACTCGTTACATGAAAAATCTTGGTTCAAATCTATCTTTTGTGTTAATATTTGTCTTGACTTGGCTCATTAACAATCCTATTCGATATAGAAACAAGTGTGAGGCCTTTTTAAAGAAATGCTTTGTCCTTAGACAATATTAATCAAAATAGAATCACCTTATGCTAATAACGGAACAAGGAGGTCCCCTATTACCAATTTCTTTTGTCAATTTGGTCGCCCAATTTTACCAATTGCATCAACAATTTTGTGAAGTTTACATAGATATAGTCACCTGTCCATCACTAACTTAACCAAAATTTTAAATTCCTTGGTAATAAATCAATCGGTGGAAAAGAACACATTCATCAGAAAAGTCTTGTTTCCCCTTAAATAATATTATTCCTTATGGATATTTGAAATCTGTTGGCATTTTCTTTTAATCAAAAAGGTATGAAGTCAAAAAAAAAAACTCACATCCATAAAAAAAGGCTTCTTTTGATTCTCTTATGTTAGGGTTGTAAATGCACAAAGCTCTATATGACATAGCAGACTCGTTTCATGAAAAATCTTGGTTCAAATTCTATCTCTTGTGTTAATATTTGTCTTGACTTGGCTCATTAACAATCCTATTCAATATAGAAACAAGTGTGAGGCCTTTTTAAATAAATTCTTTGTCCTTAGACAATATTTATCAAAATAGAATCACCTTATGCTAATAATGGAACAAGGAGGTCCCCTATTACCAATTTCTTTTGTCAATTTGGTAGCCCAATTTTACCAACTGCATCAACAATTTGTGAAGTTTACATAGATATAGTCACCTGTCCATCACTAACTTAACCAAAATTTTAAATTCCTTGGTAATAAATCGATCGGTGGAAAAGAACACATCCATCAAAAAAGTCTTGTTTCCCCTTAAATAATATTATTCCTTATGGATATTTGAAATTTGATGGCATTTTCTTTTAATCAAAAAGGTATGAAGTCAAAGAAAAACTCACATCCATAAAAAAGGGCTTTTTTTGATTCTCTTATGTTAGGGTTGTAAATGCATAAAGTTGTATACAACACAGCAAACTCATCTCATGAAAAATCTTGGTTCAAATTCTGTCACTCATGTTAATATTTGTCTTAGCTTGGCTTGTTAACAATCCTATTTGATATAGAAACAAATTTGATTTGGCCTTTTTAAAGAAATTCTTTGTCATTAGACAATATTAATCAAAACAAAAGCACCATTTGCTAATACGAAATAGGGAGGTCCCTATTACCACTTTCTTTTGTCAATTTGGATGCCCAATTTTACCTACTGCATCAACAATTTTGTGAAGTTTACATAGACATAGTCATCTGTCCATCACCAGCTTAACCAAATTTCTAAACTCCTTGGTAATAAATTGATTGGTGAAAAAGGACACATCCATCGGAGAAGTCTTGTTTTCCCTTAAATAATATTATTCCTTATGGATATTTGAAATCTTATGGCGTTTTATTTTAATAAAAAAGGTATGAGTCAAAGAAAAATTGTGACACGTAAGAACTAAGAGCATCAGCGTTGGTGGCAGGGGTGTCAATGTTTGATTCAACCCACAAACACGACACTAACATGACACGGGTATTTGCGAGTTAGGATTAGGCCTTAATGGGTTTAGGTCATAAACGGGTCAACCCAAAAGCAACACGATAAGAAATGTATTATAAGCGGGTCAACCCATAGACCCGCCATAGACACGTTTAACATGCCAATTTATTTATATCAACCTGAAATAACTTATTTATTTACATTTCATTTTCAATTCTTTGGAAAGGCCATGCCTAATGTCTCTATTTTGATATGGGCCAGTGCTCTAGTCTTGGTGTCCTAGTCCTCCACAAGTTAGCTAAAGTTTAGTAAATCCCTCTAGGCTTTAGCCTAAAATCAATATATTACTTGAATGAAAAACTCACATCCATAAAAAAAAGCTTCTTTTGATTCTTTATGTTAGGGTTGTATATGCACAAAGCTCTATATGACACAGCAGACTCGTCTCATGAAAAATCTTGGTTCAGATTCTATCTCTTGTGTTAATATTTGTCTTAGCTTGGTTCACTAACAATCATATTCGATACAGAAACAAGTGTGAAGCATTTTTAAAGAAATTCTTTATCCTCAGACAATATTAATCAAAATAGAATCACCTTATGCTAATAACAGAAAAAGGAGGTCCCCTATTACCAATTTCTTTTGTCAATTTGGAAGCCCAATCTTATTGCATCAACAATTTTATGAAGTTTAAATAGATATAGTCACCTGTCCATCACCAACTTAACCAAATTTCTAAACTCCTTGGTAATAAATCGATCAGTGGAAAGGGACACATCCATCGAAAAAGTCTTGTTTCCCTTCAAATAATATTATTCCTTATGGATATTTGAAATCTGATGGCATTTTCTTTTAATCAAAAAAAAAAAATGAGTCAAAGAAAAAATCACATCCATAAAAAAGGCTTCTTTTAATTATCTAATGTTAGAGTTGTAAATGCACAAAACTGTATACGACACAACAGACTCATCTCATGAAAAATCTTGGTTCAGATTCTATCTCGTGTTAATATTTGTCTCGGCTTGGCTCATTAACAATCCTATTCAATATAGAAACAAGTGTGATTTGGCCTTTTTAAAGAAAGTCTTTGTCCTTAGACAATATTAATCAAAATAGAAGCACCTTATGCTAATACGGAACAAGAAGGTCCCCTATTACCACTTTCCTTTGTCAATTTGGAAGCCCAATCTTACCTATTGCATCAACAATTTTGTGAAGCTTACATAGACATAGTCATCTGTCCATCACCAACTTAACCAAATTTCTAAACTCCTTGGTAATAAATTGATTGGTGGAAAAGGACACATCC
This sequence comes from Quercus suber, assembly GCF_002906115.3. Classification (NCBI taxonomy): domain Eukaryota; kingdom Viridiplantae; phylum Streptophyta; class Magnoliopsida; order Fagales; family Fagaceae; genus Quercus; species Quercus suber. The sequence continues at coordinate 93,818 of NW_027070506.1, read as the reverse complement.
ATTGGAAAAGTCTTGTTTTCCCTTAAATAATATTATTCCTTATGGATATTTGAAATCTTATGGCATTTTCTTTTAATAAAAAAAGTATGAGTCAAAGAAAAATTGTGACTCATATCATAAGAACTAAAAGCATCAGCATTGATGGTAGGGGTGTCAATGTTTGATTCAACTCGCGAACACAACACTAACACGACACAAGTATTTGCAGGTTAGGATTGGGCCTTAGCAGGTTTAGGTCATAAACGGGTTGACTCAAAAGCGACACGATAAGAAACGTATCATAAGCGGGTCAACCCACAGACCCACAATAGACACATTTGACACACCAATTTATTTGTGTCAATCCGAAATAACTCATTTAAAGCAACCCATTTAACTCACATAACAAATAAATATTCATTTTATTTTAGATTTGTCAAATACCTTTTATATCCAACCTATACTTTAAACTTAAAAAGAAAAGTAATTACAAATACTTACAAGTGATATAATTGTAAATTGAAACTTTATAAACACTAGTCAAGATCAGTCTACTGTTTGCACCAATTCTTTCAATATTGATATTTAACATTTGGCGAGTTTAATTTGTGAATGTTATATTTTTGTTGAACTATGTCATTTTGAATTTGGGTTGAAGTGTATACACTTATTTTGAAGGGTAAAGAATTTATTTCTAGATAGATGTTATATTTTCGTTGAACTATATTATTTTAAATGTGTGTTGAAGATTTGAAGTGTATGCATTACTTTTAGGATGTAAAGAACTTATTTCTATATGGATGTTATATTTAATATTAAGTAGGTTAAAATGAGTCGTATTGCATTCGTGTTAACCCAACACGACCCATTTGTTAAGCATGTCAAATGGGTCGGGTCGAGTCATGTCAACCCCCTTTATTAACAAGTAGGGTTAGGGTTGAAGAGCCATGACATAATTATTAAATGGGTCGGGTTCGGGTTGAGGCATTTAGTCAAATACCCCTACCTCGACATGACATGAACTCAACACTCTAAACCAAATTGACACCACAAAAAGTAACCTATTTTACCACCTTACTTTACAAAATACTCAACATTAGTGGTTTTATTTTAGCATTCAACACAATAAAATAATATATCTACTACAATAAACAATAACCACTACCACCAACACAATAAAATAATATAACTTTTACCATCTTAGCTACAGTGCACAACCATCTTTTTCTGAGCCAATTTTTTTGGCTTTCCCTCTACTATTGTAGTATGCTTTTTAGTATTGGTAGTGCTAAAAATAGCAATATGACTTTTTAGCACCACCAGTGCTAATGCTTTTATAACACAAAAGGGTATGAGCCACACCATCGGCCTCCCATTTACTCTAATTAAAAACACAACTAGGATAATTTCTCAAGTCTAGTGCATTGCCAAGCAGAGAAGAAACAGACTTTATCAGCATTGTTGATTGCGTCAGGATAAAATTTTGCTTCACCTTCCTCCATAATATTCAGGAAATTTTCCTCTTTGTTTATTAGAGAGCCCATACTATAGCAATGGCCTCAGCAAATTATAAATCATAGTACAAATGACTCCTAACCCATACTTTGAGGACTGCACAATATTCATTTTGGACAATCACAACTAAGGAGGTGAACTCTTTGGCCAGAGCTGCATCTACATTAAGTTTATTAGAACCTAGGAAGGGGTACTACCCTATTTTTTAGCAATCAAAACAAAATATTTTAGTATTGGTGTATTCCTACTCCTAAGGCTCCGCTTGGTAGGAGGGAATGGAATGGAATGGAAAGGAATAAAAAGAATAATTTTAGAATATTCTTCCATTCTCTTGTTTGGGAGTTTTAAAGGAGGGAATGGAAAGTCTATTCTCTTGTTTGGGAGTTTAAGTGGGAGGAAATGAAATGGGTAGGAAGGAACACTCATTCCTCTATATTCCCTTAAAATCTCAAATTTTCATTCCCCCCGAAATTGGGAGGAATAGGAGGGAATGAAATTAGATTTAATGATTTTTTTAATAAAACTCCCAAAATATCCCTGTATATTCAATCCTTTATTTTAAAATAGGGGTCTAATAGTAATATTGTCGTAAAATGATTCCATTCCATTCCCTCCATGTTGCTCCCAAACAAGATTACTTACATTCCATTCATTTTTATTCATTTCCATTCCTTTATTTTAAAACATCCAATCAAGGTTACTTAATTCCATTCTATTCTATTCTTTTCCATTCCTTTCCCTTACTTAAATACATTCTATTCCATTCCATTCTTTTCCATTTCCTTATAATCCTCTCATTCCATTTAATTCCATTCCCTTATGAACTCCCAAGCGGAGCCTAAGTCTTACCTACCATTCCAAGATTATATATACAATTTGTATATTTATAAATAATAATAATTCTCATTGATTTAAAGCATGTAGAAATGTTTTCTCCCAAAAAAAAAGAAAAAGAGAAAACAAACATATAGGCTACATTACATTGAGTTGACTTTTGTGCTGTAATACTAAGAGCCCTTGTTGTTTTGTTTTGTTTTGTTTTTTTTTTTTTGTTTTTTTTTGTTTTTTTTTTTTTTAACCACCAATTTAACACATTTACTTTGATAGGAATTTTTTGACCCATTTTTGAAACTTTATATATTGTCGCTTCTGAACTAGAGCTAGGGCTTGATGATGATTATAAGCCACCTATGTAGTTTGTATTGTCCTCTCTTACATAGACAAAATCATTGCAACACTGTAAGCATAGCCCTAGTGTTGAACCATGTAAATGTGTCGTGGTTATTCTTTGCGTGTTCTCTATTTTTGCTTCTCACATGTTCTGGGAATTATAGATTCAATTCCCTTAACTATAACTTACCCTTCAAAACTCAAATCCAAATCAAGACATAGACACCAATATTGCTAGAATATCCACTTCATTCAAAATTTTCAGCATCTCCTCCATTTTCTTACTAACTAAACATAAAATAACCACACAAAAAAAAAACTAGATCTATAGACAAATCAGTGTGCTTGAGATGAAGAAAAAAAGAAAAAAAGAAAAAAAGAAAAGAAAAGAAGTAGCTACAAAGAAAAAAAGAAAAGAAAAAAGAGTTGTGCTGGAGTGAAGAGAGAAGGAAAAAAAAGAAAAAATAAATAAAAAAGAAAGAATAAAGAACCTGGTGTGACTTGCAGAAGAAAGGAGCCAAAAAAAAAAAGCTAAACAGTATGTGGGAAGGTGAGGAAAGTGAGAAAGAAGTGAAGAAAGAAAAAGAAAGAAAGAGTAAAGAAAGAAAATATGAAAGTGGGGGTAGGTGGGAAAAGTGGAGATGTAGGTGGGAAAAGGGGGGCACGTGGGAAGCTAAAGAATTTTTTTTTTTTTTTTTTTTAGTGTTACATATAGCTGCGTTTTTGAAAAACGTGGCTATAACTTACCCTTAGTTGCGTTTTGAGATGCGGCCAAAGGTTAGCTATAGCTGCATTTTTTAAAAATGCAGCTATAAGTCCTCCTTAAAAAAATTATTCAGCTAAAGCTATAGCCGCATTTTCACCTTAAAAAATTTTATTCGATTGGACCTATAGCTGCGTTTTTTAGAAAATGCAGCTATAGGTCCCTTAGAAAAAAAATTATTCAGCTGGACCTATTTAAAACGTGGCTACAAAAAATAAGTCACATGACTTAAAAAAATTAATGTGACTAAAACTATACATGAGTGGTATTTTCAATCACCATATAAAGGATTGAAGAAAGATAATTCTAATAAACCAGTTTGGAACCAAACATTTTCCCACCAAAAAAATCATTTACTACCACCAAAAATTCAAAGAAACATAATTATTGGTGACGATATAGCTATTGTTTAAAAGGTTATGATGTTAAAAGAGATCACAAATTTGAACTGCGAAATTTATAAAAGAAAATCTAATTGTCGGAATACACAAGGTTAAAATGGTTGTAGGCAAAATAAAAGTTGTTGAGAATTTTTTGTTGCCATTAATTTTCCATGAATTTAAAAAATAAAATAATTTATACTTACTGTGGGGCCGGTTATCCAAAAAAGTGATGTTGAAATCGTAGGAAATGGGCTTATGGCCCAATGGCCCAGTCCGAGGACGTTTATCTATCCGAGGATGGTTAAATAAAGACACGGTGGGAATAGTACAAGAAAAAGAGATGGAAATTATATATAATGATCCAAAACACGTCTGAGGATAAAGTCCATCTCAAAAACAATGATCCGAGGTCGATGTAACTATCTTACTATTTTCGATATGCCGCAAAGTTGTATTGTAATTGAGAAACGAATATGGGATAAGGGAGGAGCAAAGAGAGATAACAAATATCTTCTAAAACTGCTACCTCCACATTAAATGCTTCCCAGCTAACTCTCTGACCGTATTAATGTGGAGGTGATACCTGAACATTAATCAAGTAGCCTTATGGCTACTAATTGAAGGTTCTGGGAGGTGTTGGATGGGATAGGAAGGAGTTCCTAGAGACTAACTTACACGTGTATGGTGAAAATGATATGAGGGTCGTGATATATAACAGGGGAAGGTGGCCTGAAAGAAGGAGAAAAAAAAAACCCCAGAAAAGAAAAAAGACTAAAAAATCGTAACCCTAAGAACAAAGAAGAAAAAATCCTAAAAACCCCTAAAAACCAAGCTGAGGATAATGTTTCCCAGTTTGTTGATATTGAATGTTCTTTATTCAGTTATTATTATGATTTTTCTCGTAGAACAGAACTAGTTCTTGCACCCACTCTCTACAAATTTCTTGTTTGGGCTTGTTGGGTTAGAAACCCATCCCTATTCTGGGCCCAATCCAAATTGAGTCCTTACAATTGACGCCGTCTGTGGGAAGAACTTGATAGATTCAAGAAGAAAGATAAGTGCAGCGTTTGTGATGGAAGAAGTAGCATTGCAGCAGGTAGCAATGGGCCACAACAAATGGATTTTAATCCACACCAGGCAGAATCCAGGGGGTTTCAACATGACAATCCGTTTGTAACCCTTGAACAAGGAAAGGATCGTGAGGGAAGTGTGCGAACAACCCACACCGATAGAAGTCATTCTTAAGAACTCCACCCAGTGAGTCTTTTTCCTATGATAAGGAGTACCACCATAGATGTAAATATAAGAGTCCGCCTCGCAAAGGTTTAGGGAATGACGCCCTGAACAAAGCGTTGAGTCAAGTTTCTAAATCACCCTTCACGCGAAGTATTGAGGGTGCAAATCTTCCTTAGCGATTCCATCAGCCCACGTTCACCATTTATAATGGTCGAACAAATCCAGTGAAACATGTTAGCCATTTCAGTCAAAGAATGGTCGTTCATGCTAAGGACAAGCCTTTGATGTGTAAGGTCTTCCCATCTAGCCTAGGTCCATTGGCAATGAGATGGTTCAACAGTTTGAGAGCGAATTCCATTGATTCCTTTGAGAAGCTCACCCAAGCTTTTGGTGCTCGCTTTATCACCTGTAGGAGGGTTCCTTAGTTCTTGGGATCGTTATTATCCATGTCCATGCAGGAGAAGGAAACCCTGAAAGCCTATTCTAATAAATACTGGAAAATGTTCAACGAAATAGATGGAGACTATGATGACGTGGCTATTAATACTTTTAAGGCTGGCCTTCTGGCCGAGCATGATTTGAGGAAATCTCTAACCGGTAAACCTGTTACCAGCATGCGTCAGCTTATGGATCGGATTGACAAGTATAGAAGGGTAAAGGAGGATCAAATACAGGGTAAAGGAAAGGCCAAAGTAATCCCTCAAGAGAGGAGGGACTTCAGATTGGACCGATACAATAATAATCGACCTCGAAAGGATTTTGGGGGGCAACCAGGATCTGCCAACTCCCAGGTGGTTAATGCCGTGTTCCGAGAACCACTACAACAGGTTTTGAAGAAGATAAAAAATGAACCATTCTTCAAATGGCCGAATAAGATGACAAGGAATCCTACGAAACGTAATCAAAACCCGTACTGTGAGGCAGGTTTGACATTTTGGGGAGATGCTTCTTCGAGACCCCCCCTAGGCACGATAAACGTCATATTTGCTGCCCCGGGGAGAGCCAGGTCTTGTCCTTCCAGGTAATGTCTGTATCTCATTGCCTGGATGAGGGCTCTAGTTCAATGTTGAAGAAAGTCAAAATGGGCACCCCACTAGTGTTGGGTTTTTTAGATGAAGACAAGGTGGGAACCATACAACCACATGATGACGCTTTGGTGGTTACACTTAGGATTGAGGGGTATGATATGAGAAGAGTGATGGTTGACAAGGGAAGAGCAGCCGAGGTTATGTACCCTGACCTTTATAAGGGGCTAAATTTGAAACCCCAGGATCTGATAGCCTACCATTCCCTTTTAGTGAGCTTTGAAGGTAGATCAGTCATTCCAATGGATCTGATTAGATTACCTGTCCAGACTGGCTCAGATGTAGTGGAGGTGGACTTCATTATGGTGGATGCTTTCTCTCCATATACGGTTATTTTGGGCAGGCCCTGGCTGCATACCTTGGGAGCTATTTCTTCCACTCTTCATCAAAAGGTAAAATATCTATTAGGAGGCTAGGTGTTAGAAATATTGGGAAACCAATCTATGGCTAGACGGTGCTTGATAACGGCTATTCAACATCAACCTGAGACAGAAACTTCAGCCACCGTCGAGAATGGTTTATAGCAATCAAAGGCTCCGGTGACTCTCTTCAGCAAACCTGCCAATGAAATAAAGTGTGAGAATTTGGAAAAGGTGAGTGTTGGGAATGATCCAGAAAAGTTCTTTCAGGTTAGGGCATAGTTGCCTCTGTTGGAAAAGGAACAATTGGTTGAATTCCTTAAGAGAAATGTTGATGTGTTTGCATGGGATGCTTACGAAGCCCCAAGGGTAGATCCAAACTTCATTTGCCATCACTTGAATGTTAATCCCTCTATTACTTCGAAGAAACAGCCACCTCGGCGTCCATCTAGAGTGCATGCCAAAGCTATCAGAGATGAGGTAACAAAGCTCAAACAAGCAAGGGCTATCAATGAGATGTTTTATCCCTAGTGGTTAGCCAATACGGTTGTAGTGAAAAAGAAAAATGGCAAGTGGCGTGTATGTGTAGACTTCACAGATCTTAATAAAACTTGCCCAAAAGATCCTTTCCCCATGCCTCGTATAGATCAGTTGGTGGATGCGACGGTAGGCCATCCTCGAATGAGCTTCCTAGACGCCTTTTAGGGCTATCATCAAATCCCACTGGCATTGGACGATCAGGAAAAGAAAGCTTTTCTCACTCCTACTAGAAACTATCACTACAAAGTAATGCCCTTTGGTTTGAAGAATGCGGGATCTACTTATCAACGGATGATGACGAAAATATTTGAGCCACTTTTGGGAGGAGCATCGAGGTCTATATTAATGATATGGTGGTGAACAATAAGGTGGTGTCCGAGCATGTTACAGACCTCACAAGTATTTTTGAAATCTTGAGGAAGCATAAGCTGCGACTAAATGCATCCAAATGTTCATTTAGGGCAGGCTCGGGGAAGTTTTTGGGCTACATGGTTACTCACCGAGGAATTGAAGTGAACATCGATCAGATTAAAGCCATAAATAGCTTGCAACCACCTCAAAATCCCAAAGAGGTCCAGAGATTGACTGGGATGACTGCTGCTTTAAATAGATTCATAGCCAGGTCAGCAGATAGGTGCAGACCTTTTTTCCTTTTACTACATAAATGGAAAGGATTTGAATGGACCAAGGAGTGTGCCCTGGCATTTCAATAGCTTAAAGAATATCTATCTCGGCCACCCATTATGTCTAGTCCTGAGGTGGATGAGGTCCTTTTTTCCTACTTGGCGGTAGCTACTTATGCGATAAGTTTTGTCCTAATACAAATAGATAGTGGCATACAACGACTAGTTTATTACGTGAGCAAGTCGCTTCACGAGGCCGAAGTGCGTTATTTGCCATTAGAAAAAGCCATTTTGGCAATGGTGCACGCTACAAGGAAACTTTCCCATTATTTTCAGGCACACACTGTGGTTGTCCTAATTTAGTAGCCACTCAAATCAGTACTTCAGAGTGCAGACTACACTAATAGGATTGCCAAGTGGGGCACAATTCTAGGAGATTTTGATATTAAGTATATGCCTTGTACCTCTGTGAAGGGTTAGATTCTCGCCGATCTAGTGATTGAATTTGCTAAAGGCCCTGAGGAAATAGAAGCAAGTCAGCGTGGCATGGATGAAAAATCGGTTGGCTTAATATCCGCACAACATTCCACACCCTAGAAAGTGTATGTGGATGGAGCAGTAAACCAGTGACGGTCAGGAGTGGGGTTGGTTCTGGTATTTCCTGAAATGGTCACTATCGAAAAGTCTTTAAGGTTGGGATTCTCAGCTACCAACAATGAGGTAGAATATGAAGCGTTATTAATAGGGACGACGATGGTCAAAAAACTGGGCGGAAGAACAGTGGAGATGTTCTCGGATTCAAGACTGGTCGTGGGCCAGGTGAGAGGGGAAATGGAAGCTCGGGACATAAGAATGCAGGAGTACTTGGGCCAAGTTAGGCGTATGCAAGTAAATTTTGAGTTTTTTGAATTATCCCATGTCCCCATAAGTGGAAATGCCCATGTAGACTCTTTGGCTACCCTTGCCACCTCCTCGGCATAAGACTTACCCCGAGTGATAATGGTTGAGGACTTAAACACACCTACCTCAATAACGAGAGACTTACTCCAGGTCCATCAAGTTAAGTTGGCGCCTATTTGGATAGATCCTATATTATTATTCCTTGAAAGGGATATACTGACTGAGGATAAATCAAAAGCTGAAAAGATACGAAGAAAAGCTCCTCAGTTTTGGCCGTCTAAGGACAAAAATTGTACAAACACTCTTTTTCTGGGCCATATCTGCTTTGTGTACATCCCGAAGCATCAGAGCTACTTCTAGAAGAATTGCATGAAGAGATTTATGGAAGTCACATGGGAGGAAGATCTTTATCTCACCGAGCAATTACTCAGGGATATTGGTGGCCAAGCATGCAAAAGGAAGCACAGGAGTATGTTAAAAAGTGTGATCAGTGTCAGAGGTTCGCACCAAATATCCATCAGCCGGGGGGAGTTCTTAATCCTCTTTCTAGTCCTTGGCCTTTTGCTCCATGGGGTTTAGATATTGTTGGTCCTTTCCCTAAGGCAGTGGGAAATAAAAAATATCTAATGGTTAGGAGAGACTATTTTACAAAATGAGTCAAAAATGTGCCTCTGGCCAATATCAGGGATGTAGATGTCAAAAGGTTTATCTGGAAGAATATTGTTACTCGATTCAGGGTTCCTCAAACTTTCATCTCAGATAATGGTCTTCAATTTGATAGCAAAGCTTTTAGGAAGTATTGTTCCGACCTGGGGATAAAGAATAGATACTCCACTCCGGCCTATCCACAAGGAAATGGGCAGGCCGAGGCTATCAACAAGGTCATAGTGAATAGACTTAAAAAGAAGTTGGATGATGCAAAAGGAAAATAGGTGGAGGAATTGCCACATGTCCTTTGGACATATCGCACAACGCTTCAATGGTCAACAGGAAAGACTCAATTTTCAATGACGTATGGGGCTGAGGCTGTAATTCCTTTGGAAACGGGTTTCCTTATGCTGAGAACGAGCACATTCACCTTGGATGGCAATGATGAACTATTAAAAAAGATTCTAGACTTGATAGACGAACGACGAGAGAATGCAATGGTTCAACTGGCCTATTACCAACACAAGCTCAAGCAAGGTTATGATGTAAATGTGAAGCTGAAGCTGTTAGCCCCAGGAGATTTGGTATTAAGAAGGGTTTTGAGAACTACCAAGAACCCAGTCTGGGAAAAATTAGGACCTAATTGGGAGGGACCATATCGTATCACATCGGTGGCAGAAATAGGTGCATACTACTTGGAAGATCTAGATGAAAAAACTGTACTCTATCCTTGGAATGTAAGCAACCTAAAGAGGTATTACTATTAATAAGAATGGTTCTAGTGTGCTTCCTTTTTCTATTCATTCTATCTATGTACCTTGTGTGTCCCAACCTATTGAAGTATTAAACAGAAACTAAATTATGTTAGACTCCTCGGACCACAAACTTAGTGAAAATTAATACCCTTTGATATCTATTGAAGTATTAAATAGAAACTAAGTTATGTTAGGCTTCTCGGACAACAAACTTAGTGAAAATTAATACCCTTTGACATCTATTGAAGTATTAAACAGAACCTAACTTCGGGCCACAAAGTTAGTGAAATTAATACCCTTTGACATATATTGAAGTATTAAATAGAAACTAAGTTATGTTAGGCTCCTCAGACCACAAACTTAGTGAAAATTAATACCCTTTGATAGCTATTGAAGTATTAAACAGAAACTAAGTTATGTTAGGCTCCTCGGATCACAAACTTAGTGAAAATTAAAACCCTTTGACATCTATTGAAATATTAAACAGAAGCTAAGTAATGTTTGGCTCCTCGGACCACAAACTTAGTGAAAATTAATACCCTTTGGCACTTGTTGAAGTGTTGAACAAAAACTAAGTTATGTCAGGTTGTTCGGACCGCAAACTTAATAAAAATCAATACTCCTTGAATTGAGTTATGACTAAATTTGTATATCAAAGCAAAATCCATGAGCATCACTTAAAGCATTTTTAGGTATTCAGGACCTACCTGTTATTTAAACATTCAGAATACTTTCTCAGATTTGGACACTTAATAATAAATTGAAAGCACACCTTTGTAGTGCTATGGAGTTCACAGTTATAGCCTACTCGGACTTGCAATTAAAATACATAAAGTTGAGATTCCCCTTATATCAATAAACTTTATTCTTCTGTAGCATATGATCATGTAAAAACAAAGAAGGTTCATGCTGAAAATTGTACATGTGATAGATAAAGCAACAATATCCCACATAAGTTTAGAAAGGAAAAATATACATCACATTAGAATTATCCTTAAAACAAATTAAAAAAAAAAACAATAATAACGAAATGAAAAATGAAGGGAATTTAACTACATTAACTATGGTTTCAATTTTATTTGGAGCTTGGGCTGGGGAGCTTTGTCAATTGCCTCAGGAGGAACTTCCTTCTCTTTCTCCTTTGGAACTTCTCCAGCAGGTAAAATAGTTGAGGTTAAAGCCTGCTCAAAACTTTGAGAAACTGCTTCATCTTTAGGAACATCTGCCGCTTTGTCCGAAGAGGTATCTTTAGGAACTTCAAGCATTTTGGGCTACTCCTACTGATTGAGAGGAAGAGGATTCCAAGTTTGGGCTTCTACAGCAGAGTCAGCAGCTATAGAGGACGCCTCCTTTTGTTTAGAAGGAGGGTTTGAGGCTCGTATGGCCGAAGGGAAATAAACGTTTTCTAGCCTTCTCAACTTAGAAGAAGACTCAACCCCAGCTCGGTTGAGAGCTTCTTCCCAAGGCTGAGCACAATAGGCTCGACATACAGCGAGGACCTTAGCCCAGAGGTTATCCTCCGTCTTAGCTACGCCGACGTCATATCCATGCTGTTCGGCTTTATCTTTTTCTTTTTCAGCCTTGGCCTTCGCCTTTTCTGCCTCAACCTTTGCTTTTTCGGCCTGATCTCTGAGCCTTAGGGCTTCTTCCAGTTGTTTCTTCAAAGTTGATATCTGTTCCTTGGAAGTTGTCAACTGGTCGTTAGCCTCGCACAGACGTTTTCTCTGCTTCTCGGCTTGCCTTTAGGTGTTCTCCAAAGCCAAGTCAGCACTCTTCCGAACATGTTCTTCCTCGGCTAAACTTTTCTTTAGCTGTACATTGCTTTGTTTAGCAACGGTGAGTATCTGCACAGCTGTTGTTCGCCTCTTCCTCTCATAATTCAATTGCTGGTAGCAAGAATTGGTTATCTCCTCAAACCTAAAAGTAGCTTGAACAGCCTAGAAGAAAAAGAGTTAGAAATATAGCAAATGAAACTGCGTGTATGACATTTATAAGTAAAGAAACCAAGCAAGAAAAGTATCATACCATGCACAAGTATCTTTTAGCATTGAGGAAAACCTCGTTCCTCCTTAAACCTCTCAGCTCAGTCATATCCTTTGAAAGTAAGAGGGTTTCATCTAGGGCCGAGGCGACTTGGCACCCAATGCCACCGTTGAAGTCCCTAAGTGATGCATCTTCCCTCAGGGGCTAACCGCCGAGCATGGGTGTAGGGAGCCAAGCCTCGGGTTCCGAGGACTAAGTACCTGTCCTTTCCACACCTCGTTGTGGCCCATGGCTAACTTTTTGCTGCTTCGCAACTCGTTAGACCTCGTCTTCATGAGTAGGACTAGGTCTCCCAGTCTCCACCACATCCTTATCTTTTAGATCTCTCCTCCTTTTCGGATCATTAGGTTTGAGCCTAGTTTGCTGGGGAAGTTTGGGTTGGGTGGACTTCCCTGGCGCACCTTTTCTAGGTTGGTCTTCAATCAACTCCATTAAACTCTTCTGGGGCTTTCTTTGGATGCCCATTTCATCAAAAATATCCTCGGGAGATGGAGGCTGGTTAAATACTTCAAACTTGTCTGCAGAATCCAACAATTCTACAACTCCTTCTGAATTTTCTTCTTCCTTTTCTTCTTCTACTTCTTCTCTTTCTTCTTCCTCCCCCCCCCCCCCCTTCCTGAGGAATGAGGTGTGACGATGAGGCTTCTATTGATGGAGTGGCCACAAAAAGTGGCTGAGTGAAGGGTATGCCTTCAGGAATCGGAATGCCCTCAGGAACAATAAATCTTTTGAAAACTACACTAATGCGATGAAACTGAGGATCTTTGGCCTTTAACACGCACTTGGGAGCTTGAAATGCTGTGGAAATGGGTTTATACCCAACGATCACGTGTGCTACTCTCAATTGGCCGTCGAATTCATTCATGAACACCTTAGATAGCAGGATTTTATCTAAACTCTCCCTGTTGACTAATCTGAACTGAGGTCTAGTGGAATGTCTATCTGTAAAATCATTACAACAAAAGGAACATTTTATCAGAAATAAAAATACTAGGAATTAAAAAAAAAAAAAAATATATATATATATATATACAATCTAAACTATACAAGCTTATAGCTAAAAACCCCCACGTGGGGTTCCCTCCTTGGTCGGACAGGGTAGGCCATCATGCCACTCTCCGGAAAAGATTAAAAAATCATCTTTTAAGCCCTTGTTCAATGTAGGGAGACATTAGATTAACCTTACTTCGAGGTGCCTAGACTTAAGGTAATACCCTTGACCCTTCAAATTGTGTAAATTGTACATCCAATTCACATCGTGATGGGCCAAGTTTAGATTCATCTTCTCGTTTAGGACTTCTATACTCCCTAACACCCTAAACATATTTGGGGAGTGTTGTGTGGGAGATAACCTAAAGAATCTAAGGTAGTTTCTAGTGAGATTACCCATAGGAATGGTCATCCCTCCCTCTATAAATGCAATCATAGGGATGACCACTTCTCCTATTTTCCTATCATCCGCCCATGCTCTTGAAGCAGCGTATCTCATACCCACTGTTGGGAGAATCCTATACTTAGCTCTAAATACCTCCATATCCTCCTTGGATTCAACCAAACACTTAAATCTACTCATTTTCAAAAAAGAAATTGTGAAGAAAAGTTAATAAGATGGAATGAAAGCTAAGAGGGGTTAAAGAGACTTACAGGTTTAAAAAGGAAGTCCCCGGACAAATTTTTAATATTTATGAAATGCACATAGAGGTAAAAGAGAATGATAGGTTCAATTAATGTGCGATAAGATTGTGCAATTGTTGTAACTAAAAAGAGAGTTGATTTGAAAAGCTATTTATAATGGTGCAGAAATTGTAAGCGGGAAAAATCCTGTTCACAAACCTAGGAAAATCCTCCACCGTTAGATTTGCATCTTGCTGTTGAACGTGGGGGACAAAAAAGCCGTCATAATTTAATGATGGCATGCTCTTGATGTCAAAACGTCAGGAGCGTGCCTTAGGCAAGTAGAAAGGCGTTTTGGGGATTAGGAAAATCCACGAAAGAGGTGAAGGCAAGATATCAAAATCTCCCTTTTTTTGAGGTGACAAAAAGCGAAATTTTGAGGGGCTATTGTGGGGCCAGTTATCCAAAAAGGTGATGTTGAAATCGTAGGAAATGGGCTTATGGCCCAATGGCCCAGTCCGAGGACGTTCATCTATCTAAGGATGGTTAAATAAAGACACGGTGGGAATAGTACAAGAAAAAGAGATGGAAATTATATATAATGGTCCAAAACGCGTCTGAGGACAAAGTCCATCTCGAAAACAATGATCCGAGGTCGATGTAACTATCTTACTATTTTGGATATGCCGCAAAGTTGTATTGTAACTGAAAAATGAATATGGGATAAGGGAGGAGCAAAGAGAGATAACAAATATCTTCTAAAGCTGCTACATCCACATTAAATGCTTTCCAGCTAACTCTTTGGCCACATTAATGTGGAGGTGATACCTGAACAGTAATCAAGCAGCCTTATGGCTGTTGATTGAAGGTTTTGGGAGGTGTTGGATAGGACAAAAAGGAGTTCCTAGAGACTGACTTACACGTGTATGGTGAAAGTGATATGAGGGTCGTGATATATAACAGGGGAAGGTGGCCTGAAAGAAAGAGAAAAAAAAAATACCCAGAAAAGAAAAAAGACTAAAAAATCGTAATCCTAAGAACAAAGAAGAAAAAATCCCAAAAACCCCTAAAAACCAAGCCGAGGACAATGTTTCCCAGTTTGTTGATATTAAATGTTCTTTATTCAGTTATTATTATGATTTTTCCCGTAGAACAGAACTAGTTCTTGCACCTACTCTCTACAAATTTATTGTTTAGACTTGTTGGGTTAGAAACTCATCCTTATTTTGGGTCCAATCCAAATTGAGTCCTTACACTCATCTTAAATAGTTTAGTTAAAAAATAAGTTAGATAAAAGTATCATTATACCTTAAAAAAATAAGGCCTTCAAAACTGTAGATAAATTTACTATGAAAATAAAGTGAATTTAAGTTATCTAAAAAAATAAATTACAGTTAAGTTAATTCCAATTTTTGCCAACCTCCTAACGAAAAATATTTGTAAAAGAAAAATTCAATAGGACTTTGAAAAGCTTAGACTTCAAATGTTTTGGATATTGATCCTAGCATCCAGGTTTATATTGCTGCTAGAATATACAGGGGGGGAGAGAGGAGAATGGCAGTTGTGAGATCAATTTTTCCAAATTTGGTAAGTTGGTTGAACCTAGTTTGAGAAATAGAGTAATGCTAGAAACACAATTTTTCATAATTTTTTTCACAATTGTTAATTTAATAAATTGTTGTGAGGGGCAGAAACTCAAGCTTATATATTGAGCCCAAAGCCCTATGTGAAGGTTACTGTATGTCCGAAGAGGCTAAAATTGTTGAGGAATACTCTGCATGAAATAAAGATACTGAGGAGTGAAGAAGATCCGTACGAAGAGAGCACTAGCGTTCCGAAGAGATCATTCTCCTCGGATGTAAAGATTCTTGGTCAAATAAATATCTGGGGGTTTTCGAATGAGCTTACTAATGACTTCAACAATCTGGATAAGCTTTGGACATGCCAGGAGATAAGAAGAATGGAGAAATATCTAAAAGGAAAAGCTGCCACCACCACATTAAATGCACTGCATCTGCTTTTCTGGCCGCATTAATATAGAGAAGACCCCTGAACAGTGTCAATCCAGCTACCACCACTCACGCAAAGTTAAGGAAGAAATCTGATGTGACACATACTTAAGTGGACACTTAGATGAAGAACAGGTGGACGATGAAGATGATGAAGGAGGATGCTATATAAAGAAAGAGACTCACATGTAAGAAAGGGACTTTTAGGGGAGAGTTGTATGAATTTTTCATTGAATGATATTCCTCTTCGAACATCAAATTGAAAGACTGTGAAGTATGTTTTTTGTCAGTTCCTTCCTAATACCATAGTTAACTATTGCTTAGTCTACAATCAGCCTAGTTCTTTCGCTCATTCTCTACAAATTCATTGTTCTGGATTCATTGGACTCATAATCCAAACCTTTTGGACTTGGGCTACAAAAAATATACCCTACAATTGTTATTGCAACATTATTTTTACATGAGTCAATATTGACATTATTTTTATTTATTAATATTAATCACAATATGTCATCTCAACAATTAATTAAAAAAAAAAAATTGTGTACCTAAATTTATGGATGGTTGTAAATTGTTAGGGTAAGGTTTGCATGCATGCAGTTGCAGTATGGTAGGCTTTGGTTATTGTTATATCAATTGTGTTTGACCTGAAACAGATCAAAAAGGAAACTTTGCTGCCACCCTCAGACCTTAAACCCTTTCGTTTCGGAAACATTCAAACATGATGGTAGCGTTGGATTATAGAGTAGCAATAGAAAGTGACATTTTTGTGCCTACATATGGAGGAAACACGGCAAGAGTTGTGGAAGGCCACCGACGGTAATTTACATACAGATGATTTAGCCATTAGCACTTAATTGTTAGAGATATATATTATGGCCAAGAGTGACGTTAATCCATCTAGTTAACTCAAATTTGTGTGATTCAATAATTCTTTTGCAGGTACTTGGGGTTCAAGACGACAATTATTTTAGATAGAGGGCTTTTAGTAAATTTGATAGATGAGTACAAGAATGGAACAATAAGCTGCGACGAATTCTCCCAAGCAATCAAAGACAGGTCAGATGTTTGTACATATCCAAAGCAACGAATAACACCTTAAACCTCGAATGTTGGCAGTTATCTCTGTTAACAGGAGACAGAAACAGAAACAGAAACACACACATACACACAGTGGCGGAGCTAAGATTTGACTTCAGAAGGGGCAAAATTTATATACACTATGAACATTCGTTAGGACATGTATATGTATATTACTTGATATAAAAAAGAACATTACACATATATTTTAGTGATATTTTAATGTGATAAGACCTACATAATTTAAAATAAAATAATACTATTACTTCTTAAAAAATTGAGTATACTATAGAAAAGTATATCATAGCCTACTTGCTAACCGAGATTAAAACCCTAAGAGACTAAGACATGTTGCACTAAAGGAAAAAAAAAATAAGAAGACATGTGTAACTCTAGGAGAATATAGCTCAGTTTTCAAAGAATTTTAATACCCAGTAGTCACAAGAGTGTTGGTCTCATTCTTGGAGTTTAGATCAAGTTCTCTTCATGTACCCTATAAGTTTAGGACTGAAGGAAAAAAAAAAAAAATGAAACCATCACAAGGCAAAATTAGGATATCTCTAAGTGCCTAATTTTTTTTTTTTTGGCAGGCCAGGGGGGGCAAGTGCCCCCCCTCGACCCCCCCTGGCTCCGCCCCTGCATACACACAGCTTTAGAGTTCAGTTTCAACTTTAAAAGTTGAAGTTCCAACCTTAATCAATATCTGAGCTAAAAAAAAAAAGTAGGCAATTAAATGGGGAACATCCATGGCCATCGCAAACACCGTAACAACTCTCATCAAAATAAACCGCCTTCAAATTGACAGCCCTTTAAATATGGTCTGTCTGATCAAGCTCCACAAGTCCCCAGCTCCACCAAGCACAAGCCCAAAACGAACATGGTCTCCTTGCCTTACGGTCATGTGGACTCGACCCTACGAGCCCTCGCCGACCAAGCCGAGAACGGCCACAGCGCCATCAGTGGGCTCCACGGTTCTCTTTACCATGTCACCACCTTAGCAGGTCACCACCACCTTCTTACTTTTCATTTCGTCACTCTATTTGTTTATATAAAATTATGTGTTTGTGTTTATGAAATTTAAAATTCTGGCGCATTGGGATTTTGTGTTTTTATTAGGTTTCAAAAGTTGGTTGCGAAACAGTGGTTTATGGTTATATGTTAGGCTTTTTGGGATTTTACTGTTCACTGGTTTAACAGTTAGTTTATTGAGCTTTACTTTTTGGTTACTTATATATATGTAAATATGATCATCATGATAATGTTAATTGCCTGGACATTGTTAATTCGATGGGGTTGTTTCAAGTGGTTAGGTAGATTAGTGAGTTTGGAATTGTTGCATTAATAGGGATTTTAGTCATTTTACTAATGCTAATAATGTAAATGTTTGAGGTTTTAGCGAATAGTAGAATTTTGGCAAGTGGAATAGACAAAATTGCTAAATGCCATTTTTGGGCAAACTAAGCAGCGTTTTATCTTATTTTTTAAACTAATTAAGAAAATGCCCCTCTTTTGAAAATCGATTTTCTCAAAATTGAGTTAGGCCCTATAGCAACATTTTTAAGAAGTTTATAGCGACGTTTTCAGGACCTATAGTGGCGTTTTGTAACTCGATTTATATGAAATCAAGTTATAGGTAAAAAAAAAACTTAAAAAATTTCCTATAACTCAATTTAATGGAAGTCGAGTTACAAAACGTCACTATAGGTCCTGAAAACGTTACTATAAGTCCTTAAAAACGCTGCTACAGGGCTCCAAATTTTTTTTTATAACTCGATTTTGAGAAAATCGAGTTTCAAAAGTGAAGTATTTCCCTAATTAGTTTGAAAAATATGGCAAAACGCTGCTTAGTTTGCCCAAAAAGGGCATTTAGCAATTTTGTCCCAAGTGGAATTGAGGTAGAGTTTTACTAGGTTGTTCATTGTTGCAAAGTTTAGACTTTTGCTAAAAATCTTAGTGTAAGTTTTATTAGAAGAGCTTACAAATTGACATGGCAATGTAACAATGAATGTGATTGGTACCACTTCAACGATATAATAAGCAAGTTTTGAATTACTTTTTTATGATTGATAACGCACCTGTGAGGGAGAAACGCCCAGGAGTACATCTCTACACATGTATTGGTCCATGGGCCCAATCCGAGGACGTAACTAGTTCAAGGACTAATAACTGCTTGCATGCAGGTTAGTGGTAATAGGTAAAGGGGTAAAATCCGATCAAGATCACCTGGCTAAGGTTCGAGGAGGAGTGTCATCTCAACAGAGTAAAGCCGAGGTAAAATGAAGTGTACTGCCATCGAGAGCAACATTCCAAACCATTCCGTGGATAAAGATAAACATCAAGAAGGGACATGACAGAGGAAAGCTACAAATATCTTGGGAAAAGCTTCTACCACCGCATTAAATATACCACAGTTAACTCTCTGGCCACATTAATGATGAAGTGATTTCTAAACAGTAATTCTCAACCTTCCAACTATTACCCAAGGACTTCAGGGAGGCGCTGATGGGACAAGAACCAACCCCAGAGATCTGATCTGCACGTGGAGGGTGGGGATGCTAGGGAAAGATAGTATAAAATGGAATGGAGATCCTCAGAGAAGGGGATCGAAAATTTGGAAGAGAAAGCACGGTAGTAGTTTGAACCATAACTGTAACCATTTTCAATCAATATATACTAGAACATACCTTCTCGGATTATGCCGAAGACAAATTTACTTAGGTAACTCTAGTCCATTTCTGTTTGATTATCTTTTAAAATCCATTCTAACTATTATCTCATTTATTAGAGCCTAATTTTTCAATCCACTATCTACAAATTCATTGTATTGGGCTTGGATCCAATCATACCTTGGGCCCAAGGATCCAAAACGCATACATACAACACCTATTTGTAAAGCTTATATAGTAAAATTTGTAATATCCCTAACATCACTCTTAGACTTTGTAGCACTATAGTTTTTATTGGGGTTACAAGTATATTTTATTGATAGTCTTCAGTGTGATTATGGTTATGTGGGCTTCAATCAATAAAAAAAATGGCTATGTGGGTTGGGTTGCCAAACCTGAATTTGTAATTCAATTTGGTATTCCCTATCTGAACTATTGATAAATTGTATTGGTGTAGTTGGGGCATCGGCTTGTCAAATCCTTTTCTTTGGAAGGCCATTCTAGAGGTTTCCCAGAGTCTGTATTTGATTGTGCTGTGATGTGCATAACATATTTTTCATTATGGTTTTGCAGATGATGGGCCAGGATTACTTCGTGAAGGATGTCGTAATAAAGAACCACTGTGGATTGTGTTCGAAGTTTTAGGCACCATTCATCTCTCTTCTTACTTGAATGTGTCGTCTTATATGACCATTGATGGCCGAGGCCAAAGGATTAAACTCACCGGCAAAGGTTTGAGGATGAAGGAGTGTGAACATGTAATTATATGCAATCTGGAGTTTGAAGGTGGTAGAGGTCCTGATGTTGATGCCATCCAAATCAAACCTAATTCAAAACATATAAGGATAGACCGCTGCACCCTCCGTGAATATGATGATGGACTGATAGATATCACTAGGGAAAGCACAGATATTACTGTTTCTAGGTGAGATAAAAATTCCTTGTTTCAAGAAATTTCTCTCATTGAAAAATAGAGAATAATAGTTAATGTCTTCAAACATTGGCTTCAGGTGTCACTTTTTACAACATGACAAGACAATGCTCATTGGAGCAGACCCTTCTCATATTGGCGACAGATGCATTCGAGTGACCATTCACCATTGTTTTTTTGATGGGACCAAACAGCGGCATCCTCGAGTTAGATATGGGAAAGTGCATCTTTACAACAATTATACCAGAAACTGGGGCATTTATGCTGTTTGTGCCAGTGTGGAATCACAGGTGCTATTTTTATTAACCAAATTCTATTATTTGTTTCTTTGAACATTTAAAGGTTTCAAGTTTTTTCCTACTCTAGGTGATTAAAGATCTTGTATCTATATTGTGATATCAGATATACTCCCAATGCAATATATATGAAGCAGGACAAAAGAGGGTGGCAATTAAATATCTCACAAAGAAGGTATATCCACTTTCGAGCTTTGAACTTAGTACATTTCGGAAGTCTGCACAATCATCTAGAGCTGATTGGTTATAATTGGGCCAAAATTGGAATTTAACCATGATTTCTCAACTATATAGTTAGTAGGCAATGTTTTCAAACTATATTTTTTACTAGCATCTCGAGTCTAAGAGACTCAATTTTGGCCTACTATAAATCGAGTCTCCAAGACTCGATTTTTATGGTCTGATTACATCTGATGTGGCATCTTTTTCCACGTGGCGACCACATGGAAATCGAGTCTCTAAGACTCTATTTATAAACCAAAAATTTTAAAAAAATTTTAAGTCTCAAGTCTCTCATGTATAAGCCGAAATACCCCCAAAAAAAATACAATCAGATCAGAGAGAGAGAGAGAAAGAATCTAAGCTCACCTCACCAATGCAGCCTGGGGCTCGCACGGCCTGGGTCTAGCCTGGCCTGGGTCACAACTCGATCCAGTCAACCCACAACCACCCAAACTCCAAACAGAAGCCAAAGAAACCACCGCAGAGAGAGGGAGTGAGACGGATCTAGTTGTGGATCGTTACAAATCTGGTGGTTGCGGTGGTGTTTTTGTTTCTTGGATTGAAGCATGAGAAAGACTGAGAGAGAAGGAGTGAGACAAGAAGAAGAAGAAAGAGAAGAGAGCAACCTTTTTGGCTTTCTTTTCTTCTTCGGCTTCTTTTTTTTCTTTTTCTTTTTTTGGCTCTGATTTCTTTGTTGGTGATGTTGTTCTTTTTTATCTTCATGTTTGGGTCTGGGCTTATAAATTGAGTCTTAAAGACTCAATTTCTAGGCGGACGCCACATGGAAAAAGTGTCAACTCTAACCCAATCAGAACATGAAAACTAACCCTCAAAGACTCGATTTATAGGCCCTAAATCAAGTTTCTTAGACTCGAGATGCTAGTAAAAAAATATAGTTTGAAAACATTACTTACTAATTATATTGTTTGAAAATCAGGGTTAATTTCCCATTTTGGCCGTTATAATTGTCTGAGGGCTTAAGTAAAGTTTGTCTACATAGATGTAAATACACACAAACACAACGGGATTTTGGTTGTGAATTCAGCTCTTTGAGCATTCTTTAATTGAAACGGATATAGGAAAAAAAAATTTAAATCCTTGGGAGATTACTATGTAACATACATAAAGACACATTTTTGCATTAAAATATCTGTTTCTTATTCATGTTAAAAATTTATCTGCAGTAAGAGAGCTTTATATGCTAATAATTTTCTGCTTTCCAGTAGGTAGATTTTTTTGCTAGTATATGAAAGTAGAAATGGATAAGCAAACCTATGGATTTTCTGTGTCTTTTTTTTTTCAATTTCTGTTGTCTCTTTTGTATTTTTATCTACGATATCTTTCTCTTTATGTTCCTTTCCAAATGTGGTATAGGGGCACAACAATTATGATTGCATAAATTAAGACATTTTGGCTTCCTCTCAACATGAGTGACTATATTTTAGTATTCCACAAGAGCTTTTGTTATCCTCTTTTTGGTTCCCATTTCCATTTAGCAGTGAATTTCTTTCAATATTTCATATGTCTTCAAGTATCAATGATTGAGATTAATAATCTTGCTATCTAGAAGCCATACAGCACCCAATATTTAGTAGGAAAAATAGAGGGAAAAAAAAAAGCAAAAGATTTTCAATGATGAGGCCCCTGATGCCTATCTAACTGAAATATAGAAGAATTATTCGAGGGGAAGAGGACACCTCATAGCAATGAAATAGATGTTATGTGACTTCTGCACATGATGCAAAATTGAGTAGAATGGCTGTGCGCTCTCTCACTCATAAAGGCGTGTGACCTGTAGTTCATTAATCAAGAATTGTGAAATGACTCCCGAGTCCTGACCTGTAGTGCCCTTCTACAAGCATTATTTCTTATAGTTCATGACCAGTTGGATTGAACTTTGAAATTAACTTTCAAGGTGTTCATAGGAATTTTCCACTCCAAAAGTAATCCAAACAATCTCCCATACCCTCCCATAAGAAAAGAAGACAGATATCTTGAGTAGTCAATTTCATACATAAACCCTTGTGATGGTTTCATGTAGCTGGCTATGTGAATCATTCATATGAACAAGTTGAATTTTCATGTGACACATACATGAGAATCTTTGGATATTGGAGGTCTTAGTCAGGATAGGTAGGAACCGCCTCTTATTGTGTTGTTTAAAGGTTTGTTAATATTTTATTTTATTTTTAATTGTCAAGCTTTGTTAGTATTTATGATAGGCTTAAACTCAGCTTTCAAGGAATGGAAGGATGGAGGGAATGGTCCATTAGCTGATACTTATCCGATGTGTCTTGTGTATGCGCATGCATTTTTTATTTAATTAATGGTTTCTGGTATTAGCCTCTGCATTGAGAAACAAAATATTTTTTGTTGCTTGACTAGATAATTGAGGATGCATGACATAATTTAGAACTGTGTTTATTTTGGATTTTTCTAATTGCCTACTTTGTTAGATCCGCCTTTTGATCGTCTTAGCCATATACAAACAAGCAAAATGTTGGTTAACCATTTTCCCCTTGTGTCCTTATCCTGTTTTCATCTACTGGATGGTTGACACTATGAATCCCTGTGCTAGATATTGGGAAAAGCATGACATTATGTGAAAGTATATATGTTGGAATTTTACTAGCTGCCCCTACATTGTAAATCCATTGGTTGATAGTAATAGCAATATTTAAAAATGCTTGCCAATTAAGCTGCACAGACAAATGCCATCAAAAGTGTTGAATCAATAGTTTTTGAGTTGTGGAATTGCGGAATATGATCTTTTTCAAAGTACCACGTCTCCATTTGGTTAGAAATGATCCTTCCTGTGAAATTGTATATTTTACTGGAAGTACATGAATTTGCCCATGACCAATAAATTGTTTCAGCATCTAAGCGTATGTTTGGATAGCGGCAAGTGTCTCACGTTTTGCGCATTCAGCATTTTATAGTGGGTCTTGTATACTGTTCACGAGACCTGCAAGTACTTTTTTTCAAAAAAACAATTTTAAAATTGGATTCCACGGTACTATTCACATATTTAAAAATTATTTTGCTATAATGTTTTCAGTTTTCAGTAATAAGCGGTATCCAAACAAACCCTAATAGCAGACATGTTTTTCTTAATGATATTGAAGTTGGTTTTTTGTGACCTCTGTCTAGGCAACTGACAAGGAGGAGGCAACAACTGGCTGCATAAACTCTGAAGGGTATTTATTCATAAGTGCAACTCAAGCAGGGCTATTGACCAAGGATACTGCACACAGAATGTTTCATCCTAGCGAGCACTACCCTATATGGACAGTGGAACCGCCCACGGATGCTCTTAAGCAAGTTCTCCAGCATTGCACATGATGGCAGTCTGTTCCACGACCTGCAGATCAGAAGGCGGTAGCGTAGTATCTTGATAACTACATGTATAATCTCTAATTAGTAACATTGACTTTGATGTTTGTTTCAACAAAATACCTCTTCCCGTGTGTAAAGGCAACTAGTGAGTTTTCCTTTGGTAAAAGGCAACCAGTGAGTTTTCCTTTTAAGCAAGGATGAAATAAATAAGATTTTTGTTTTGATGTTGTTATGTACCTACTTTTACTTCCCCATTTTCCCGGTTAACATAGACACTTGACAGGTCTCAGAATTTGTAGTGCCCCATTTCTTTGGTTACTGTACACCACTTCTTGCTGACAGGTCTCAGATAGTATCCACACGCAATTAATGTGTTGTTTATGATCCGGCATTATAAATGATATAGGTTCGAGTGTCAAGAGGTAGATCATAAAATCTTGGAAATTTTTAAAGGCTCTCAATGATTCAAATGTGTATGCATGGAAACTTTGAAAATGATAATATATATGCTTATATCTAGAAAGTGAAAGGGTATATTGGCATGACCATTTCCATACAAACCAATTATAACTAGAATCTTCTTTCGGGCCCATATAAGCAGCGGTTGTTTTTTGACTCACCATTTTGTTAAGGAGAATTGTTGCTCATTCATTTCAAGGTCAAAAACTTTTACAAACCATGATGCGCCCTTTTGAAACCAGTGGGGACTCTAGGAAATTTTTTTAAGGCGTTCCTTAAAAAGCATAAATTACACAATTTAATAAAAAAAAAAATTATAGATTGATAACAACAACAATCAAAAAATACGCAAATACATAAAATTTATAATTGCCTTCCACCAGTTTTCATATTTTAAAATCTTTGCATAATAATCTCATTATCAATTCTACAAGCTACATCTTTTTCAATATACACAACCAAGCAATCATTCATTCATTGATCTCTCATTCGATTGTGCAGTTCATTCTTTATATATTTCATTGCTGAAAAACTTCTTTCTACAGTTGCAGTAGCAACTGGAAGTTCACTAACTTTTCAGCAAGTTCACTAACTTCTTGAAGCTCTAAAAAGAAGTCATTGCTACGCATATCAAAAATGTAATTCTACAGTTGAGAGTCAAGTGCCAAAACATCTGTCCCAAGAAAATCAGAGGGATAGAATTTAGCTAGACATATCAACTTTTCCTTATCGAAAGCCACAAATGAATTACTAGGATTCAAGCAAGTCATACCAAGTAACAAATCGGTATTCGCCTTAGAAAAGCAGTTGTTAAGTTTTTGAAGTTGCATATCTATGACTGTGTAGAATAGTTCAACACGATAATGATGTAAAATTTTATTTTGTTGGGTGTTGCGTCGCGGCCTCCCACTAACTACAAATATCGCTTCCATGTCCAAGATAAGAATATCATGTGAGGTACAAAATAAAGATACTTCAGCCAATAAAGATGCACATCCATCATCTCTCATCACTTGCAATCGTTTCTTAGACACTTTAACAAGATCCATAGCATTTACTATATCTTGATTTTTTTTTTTTTTTTTTGCAATGCTATTAACAACTCATTTGTGATCCCTAAAATATTTTTCATCGAGTGTAGAGCAAAGACAAATTCAAAAGATAGAATTGACCTTATAATAGATCGAGCTTCAACTTTTTGGTCGGAGAGGCCATCTTCTTCAATAATCTCTAGTGCATCAACAACAGCAGAGAACATCAAAATCAAGTTGAGAATAGTCCCATAATATGATCCCCAACGTGTATCGCCAGGACGTTTAAGATTTGTCTCTTGATTCAAACCTTGCCCATTTCTACATACACCATTCTCTAAATCTTCTTTAATTTTGGCAAATTATGTATCTCGAAGAGCATCTCGTCTCTTACAAGAGCCTCTAACAATAGTTACTAAATTACTAATCACATAAAAAAATTTAGCAATGTTAATGTGATTTTTAGCAACAGCAACAAGTGTCAATTGAAGTTGATGAGCAAAACAATGGACATAAAATGATGACTTGTTCTCTTTCAAAATTAAAGTTTTGAGACCACTGATATCACCTTGCATATTACTAGCCCCGTCATAACCTTGCCCACATAGGTTCGATAAACTCAAATTATGTTCATAAAGTAAACATTCAATAGCATGTTTGAGTGACAAAGCGGTAGTACTTGCTACATGTACAATACCAAGGAATCACTCTATAATAATTCCTTCTTTGTTCACAAAACGAAGAACGAGGGCCATTTGTTCTTTCACTGAGATATCACGTGACTCATCAACTAATGTTGAAAAGAATCCGTTGTCAAAATCCTTGATGATGGCTTTGGATGTTTCACGTGCAATTGCATTCACAATATCTTTTTGAATATCAGGGTTGGTAAGCTCAGAATTTTTTGGAACTTTTTGCAACACTTCATTGATAGATTCATTGTGATCCCCCAAAAATTGTAGAAGCTCAAGGAAATTTCCTTTATCACTTGAACCTTGAGATTCATCGTGACCATGAAATGCTAATCCCCAGCATAAAAGGAATCTTATGCAATCAACTATTGCATTTAATTGAACCCGATATTCAATTTTATCTTGATTTGATTTCTTAACAAAAACACTTTGAATGTGTTGCTTTTCCTTCAATAGATCTTCACTCTTCTGGACAACTTGGTTATGAGCATTATTAACTCCTCCAACATGGGAATTTAACTTATCTTTCTAATTCCAAAGTTTGAATCCCTTCGTTACAAAAGTGTCACCTCCTCCTTGCTTACCAACATCTTGCCCAAATAGGTAGCAATAAAAACAAAATATTGCATCCTTGTCTATACTATATTCCAACTAGTATCTATTTTTATACCATTTGGATATAAATCAACAGGGCTTTCCAGAAAAATATGATATAGGGTAATCATCACTGTGTAAAACAAGTTGACAAGGGTCTTTTGTTAAATAATATCTTCTTATTTCATCATGAAGATTAGGATGATAAGTTGATATTTTTTCTCATAGCCCAGGATCTGAAGGAAGATTCTTTAAGTTAAAGTCAACACGAATTAGCTTAGAAGATGAAGTTGAATCTTGCGCAGGAGCTGAATCTTGGGTAAACAAGTTGACAAGGGCCTTTTGTTAAATAATATCTTCTTATTTCATCATGATGATTAGGATGATAAGATGATATTCTTTCTCGTAGCCCAGGATCTGAAGGAAGATTCTCTAAGTTAAAGTCAACATGAATTCACTTAGAAGATGAAGATGAATCTTGCATAGGAGCTGAATCTTGGGTACATGGTTTTCTTATCAAATATTTGTCCATAATTCTAGCAAAAGAACAAATAATAAACTATAATTTTATTTGAAATATTCATAAAATTATTAATTATTGTTGTTTAGCGTAACAATAAACTATATTGCTTTAACTTGTTTGTCATTAATTATATTGCTTTAATTTGTTATATTGTTTAGTCCCTTGTGCACATTACACTAAAAGAGCCAAACATTATACATCTCATGTGCAGCATAATAATTAAAGTAGTGTAATGTGCAGCACATTACACTGCTTTAATTATTATTTGCTACCCGACCCCATGTGCCCATCAACCCATTTACCCCTGCCCTACTCAACAGATAAGTACAAGCTGTCCCCTAATCACAACCTGCCAATCAGAAAATTTCACAATTACAATACATATTACACTAAAAGACAATCAATATCTCACCAACACCAACACACACTGACCAACAACAACGAATAAGATAAAGCCAAAAAACAAGCAAAAAGCAAAACAAAGTTAAAGAGTAAAGATTGGTTCTCAAAAAAAAAAAAAAAAAAAAAAAAAAAAAAAAAATAAACA
>NW_027070506.1:9410-64436 GCF_002906115.3 Quercus suber | reverse complement strand
GGGGGGGGGGGGGGGGGGGGGGGGGGGGTGGGGGGGGGGGGGGGGGGGGGTGGGGGGGAAGGACATACTTCATATTTGACTTAGGGGTTGTTATGGATACGATCCCGAAATATCAAAGGTAGGGTTCAACATTTCCAATGGGATCAGTCACATTTCTATGTTGGGAAAGGACATACTTCAAGCTTGATTTTACATGAGGTAGCTAGGGTTGAGGACAGTAACAGAACTATATTATATTATATTATATTATATTATATTATATTATATTATATTATATATATATATATGAAATTTAAAAAAAAAAAATATTCAACCTCCCTACAAATTAAAATTGGTCATAAAAGCTGTAGGGATAAAGGGCCCAAGAGTATATATTGGGCCGTGGGCCTTATCCGAGGATGTTTAGTAATCCGAGGACAGATAAATGATAGTGAAGACCTGAGAATCAGAACTCCATGAGCAAGCTATGACTGAGAAGGTTGGGGAAGGTGGGACAAGGAGGAATGCCTCCTCGACTAAGCAAAGCAGAGATCAGATTGTGTAGTCTACCATCCAAAGTAACGTTCCAGTATATCCTATTGATAAGAGTACACATCATGAAAGCACAAGACAAAAGGAAGATATGAAATATTTAAGAGAAAGCTGCCACCACCACATTAAATGCTCTGCAACTAACTCTCTTCCCACATTAATGTGGAAGTGATACCTGAACAGTAATTTTCAGCCTTATAACTACTCCCAAAGACTTCAGGAAGGTGTTAATAGGACAAGGATCAATACCAACGACCTAATCTACACGTGGAGGGTGAAGATGAAAGGAAGAAGATAGTATAAAATAAGGAGGAGACTCTGAGGGAAGGGGATCGGAAAATAAAAAGAAAAACACTGTAGAAACAAGAACCAAACTTGTAATCAAATTCAAAAGAAATATATATAAGAACTGATCTCCTCAAATTGTGCCGAGGATGATTTTCTTTAGATAAAACCCGTTTATCTTTGCTTTCAAGTGATCTAGACCCACCATAATTGTTGTCCAATTCATTAGAGCCTAGCTTTCTGACCCACTCTCTACAAATTCATTGTATTAGACTCTTTGGGCCAAAATCCGGTTGACTCTTGGGCTTGGGCTCCAAACTCGGTCCTTACAAAAGCCAGTAAAACACAATAAACATCTCGTTCCTTGTGACTCTACACTATATGATCAAGTGTATTTGGGTGGTGTGTGTACTTATGTTTATTGATTTTGACTTTTTGTAAACTTTAGAACACATTTATTGATTAATTAGCATTTTTTATATGCAAATGACTCAAGTTGTATAGTTGTTTGACTTTGGGTATTTGTTGTTTGGGACTTAAAGTTAGAAGCGTGGTTCTTTTTATTTCCTTGGCGGTGTTAATTTTTTTTTTTTAGTTCAATAATATTTGACATATAATTAGATGATAAATATGATTTATATTTGATTGGTAAATCTAGCTATAGTATTAGCTTTATTTCAAGAAAGGAAAAAAAAAAAAAAAGCTAATAATTCAAAAACAACTATCATGTGTCTTTTTATTATTATTATTATTATTGATTTTTTTAAATGAATTTATTTAGAATGATGGAGCAACTATTATAAATTTTACTAGATAAGTCATAAAAATTGATTTATCAATCGTTGAGACACAACAAATATATAATTAAGACATTTATTTATTATATTGTTGAAACGATATCAAATACATTCATTGTCATATCAATTTATAAATATTATATAATAAAATGATAGATATTGTAGTGTGACAGTGTGGATATTCGTAGATATTTGTAAATGTATGCATGTGTGGATATTTATAGATATTTGTAAATAGGCATTGTGGCAGTTGTAGGCTATTGATATTTGTAGATATTTGTAAGTAGGTGTAAGTGTGTGCACAAGTGGTGCATATATAGCTGCAAGGGTGTGTGTGTGTAGGTGTGACAGCTATGTGTGTAAGGGTGTGCAAGGGAGTGTGCGTGTGTGTGTGTGTGTGCAAGGTGGTGCGTATATAGCTGCGAGGGGGTGTGTGTGCTTGCATATGGGTGCGTGGGAGTATGCAATGACTAGACTGTACTGCAAATAAATTGTACTGCTATTGTGGGTTATTAGTTGGTTGGGCCAGGGTGTCAAGTAGGTAGTTAGTTGGTTACGTGGTGTAGTGCTTATTAGGAGAGGGTAAGGATTGTAAAGCTCATGGAGATAAGAATTTAATTGTTTCTTCCCTATTCTTTCTCTATACCTTGTTCCTTGTTCCAATTATCAATTCTTCTTCCCTTTCTTCCATTGAACTAGAATCTTATCATAAAATTGGTAGTAGTTTTGAAGTTTTATTTATTATGCTCTTAACATGACACTAATCTAATTGTAAACTTGTAAACATACTGACACACTAATAGTGATTAGTTTACAAACTTTATCTATTGTCACATTAGTTTGTAAACTTGTAACATAATTAATAGCAGGTTTAACGTTTTTCTTGTGGTTATATTATTAATATTAAATTAAGAGTGATGTTATAGATACAATCTATTTTACAACATTTTTACAAATTGTTGATATGTCAAATTTTTACTAGTTCTAATATGAGTCCATCACTAACATCACATCTTTACTTACAATAACTATTTGAAAAATGTTAAAACCACATCAGCAGTTTGTAAAAATATTATAAAATAATTTGTATTTGTAGCATTATTCCTAAAATAATACTAGTTTGTATTTAATAAAAGAAAATCAATTATACTTGGCCCCGCCTAAAGTAAATCCTTGGGCCCCTTCCTGACTTAGGAGCGTTCCTCGAATTTTTCTTGAGTTGACATCGAGTTGGTCAGGCTCCACCTATCAAAGGTGATCAGCCATAAATTTATATATCATCATCAATGATGATGACTAACTTTTAAAGTGAAATTTTATAATTATCACTAGCCTGAATTTGATCATCCATGCAATCAGGATTTGAGCTGTGATGATGTCGAAAATATCAACAGTGAGTTGCACAATGCTCGTACCCTCGGAATGACACCTGCACAAAGAAAAGAGGACCTAACAGAGAGCACCGGTGTGGAGCCGGCCAAATACCCTCCGAAGGTCAAGTTAGAACTTCTTTCAACTCTAGAGTGCTAGAGAAGGGTTAATTCTGCGTACCTCGATTTATGAGAGTATTGGGGCTTTTATAGTATTAGAGGGTTGACCTCTCTTTCTTGGAGTAGAAGTCTTTTCCACATAGGAATCTTTATGAGCGTAGATTGCGGAATCCTTTCCTTATAGGACTCTATCACTGAGCGTGGAGTACAAGTCATGGTTTTATTAGAACCGTCGGCCTCTGACCCATCGGCTTGTCTCATTCCCTTCAGCCACGAAGGGTCATCAGCCTTTGAACAAAATCAGCCCCTTAAGCTCTTCACGGATTCCTTCCCCGTCAGCCTGTCCCTGTTCGTCAGCGTTAGAGTTAGCATCCTTCATGACTTAACCCTTCAGCCTGAGTAGAAACCGACGGATTAAGCCTATGTGCTGTGTGCTATGATTTCTCCTTATCAGTTGCCCCCTACTCCATATCTCCGTCAGTTATAACTGACGGGTTATGGAGTATTCATTCGTCACTATCTGTTGCTTTGGCCAGGAGAGAGAAAATATTCTAAAGCTGACACCTCGAGCAGCCAATACGAAATGCTCGGACACGTGGCGTGCTCAGATTGGCTCCGCGTCCAGACGCGGGCGTCGCTTCGTCTTCCGTGTGCCTTCCTTAGTATATATAGTGTCCACCTCTCCTCATTTTTCCTATTTCATTTTCACTGATTTCTGAAGAGCACATCCGTCGCCTATTTTCCGTCAGCACTACCAACATTTCTGTCGTTATTTCTTCAACCGTTACTTTTGGAAAACTTGTAAGTTTCTTTGCACACTATTTCAATTATTTTCTTTAAAGTGAGGTCGTCATCCTAGGTGCTTAGTTTACACCCGTCACTTGTAGGTAGATGTCGAGTGACCAGTCATCGGTTCGCGAAGGAGCGGGCTACGACGAGGTGTTTGGTTCAGGCTCAGGTAGTGAGTCTGAGAGTTTCTCCCGATCGTCAGAGAGGGAGACGTCGGCCCATACTCCTGTCGAGGAAGTAGGAAGTCAGGGAAACGGCGGCCAGGAGGAAGAAGTAGGCGAGGAGGGTGAAGTTGGAGTAGGAGAGGGAAATAGTGACGGAGATGAAGGTGACGAGGAGTCTTGTGAAGGGACTTCTGGAAGTCCTGGAGGCAGTCGTCCCTTCATCCTTCCCAAGGACTGGGCTGTGAATAAGTTCCTTCCAAAGATGACACTTAAAATTTTTAACGAATTATGCACCCGTTTCCAAATCCCCGACCATATTCCTATCCGTCTGCCTAGGGAGGGTAAGAAATGTTATACGAGATTAACTGCAGATGTTGGCATGTACGATGCCATGTTTGTCGCCGAGTTGAGACTGCCTCTGACGGCTTTACACCGTCAGCTGGCTGATTTCCTTGGTATATCCGTCAGTCAGATTGCTCCAAACTCGTGGAGAATCTTTATTAGTGCTGAGGTACTGTGGGGTCGTCTAAGTGGAGGCCACCGTCAGCTTTCCTTGGATGAATTTTTCTACTGCTACAGATCCCGGCACCTTTCTTCCTCAAAGGGGATGTATCATTTTGCCGTCAGGAAGAAGGAGTTGAGGCTGGTATCTGAGATGCCAGACTCTAATAGAGCCTGGAAGGGTAGGTTCTTTTTTGTGGAAAGGACGGACTGGGTTTGCCGTCAGGAAGAGTGGGAAACGATACCCCTTGGTTGTTTCGACAATACTTGGGCGTTCGCTAGAGAGTCAGGTTTTAACCGTCAGCTTTTATCCTCGTCAGTTTGCTATGTATTACAATTTATTTTTTGAAAAGGTATTAACATAGCCAATTTATTCTTTTTCAGCCTTCACTCGTCCATCAATCACCGACGAGCAGGAAGATTTTATCCGTCGGGTTTTGGAGATACCCATAGAAGAGCGATCGTGTCGGGACTTGATTACCCTCGACACTCTTCACGCGTACTGCGAAGGTCCCGAACCGTCGCCTAAAGCTCGCAGATTGGAAGAGTTTTCCCGTCACCGTAAGTTCCTTGACCTATTCGTTTCGTCACTCTTTGTACTTTTAGTCGTCGGCTTCCCTTATGCGTTTTTTTTTTTTTTTTTTTTTTTTTTTTTTTTTTTTTTTTTTTTTTTTTTTTTTTGCAGAAATGGACGTAGCTAAGGAATGGATCAGGGCCGCTGCTGCCCGTCAGAGGGAGGAAAGGAAGGCAAAGGGGGAGGCAACGTCTACGTCTGCCCCCAAAACTATCATTAGGGGTTCCCAGAAGAGGAAAATTGACGGGGTAGTCATTCGTCCGTCGAAAAAGCCAACCGTCACTCTTGGGAAGTCGCCCCCCAAGTCGGGCCATGGAGCAGGGAAGGGTGTTATGACCTCTTCTGGTCCCGTCCTGCGGGGACCCCATAGCCTGCTGACGCATAAGGATTTTGCCGTCGAGACTATTGAAGCCCTCATAAGACCGACGGATATAGATCCTTGCGCTCAGCTGGGGACAGAAGAACTGGGGTCGTCAGCTTTGTTCGATCTCTCGCGGGTAAGCCGTCAGCTTTTTTTGACTGACGTGCTTAATCTTTCTTTTTTGATAACTGACGGTTGTATCTTTTTCTAGGCCTTGGTTCGTGTGAAGGCTCTGCAAGACCGGTGCGTGGCCAAGGAAGGGGTCGTCACTCGTGTTAGCAAGCATAATGCTAACATGCGAGACCAGCAGGCTCAGTATAAGGAGGCGATGCGCACACTTAACCTCGAGCTGAAAGAGGTAAGGGAGAAGTTGGAAGAGGCGAGCCGTCAGAAGGACGAGCTAGAGGGAGAGCTGTCGACCCTTCGTGGACAGTTGGAGACGGCAGGGGCTGACGCCGTTGAGAAATTCAAAGCGTCAGACTCCTTCATCGATTCTTGTGATGGCTATTATGGCACGGGATTCGATGACTGTCTCAAACATGTCGCGTCAGCTTTCCCTGAACTGGACCTATCTGGGATTACCCTGGACGACGCTCAGCCTATGACGCCTGCTACTGATGCCGTCACTGCTGGTGTTGACGACTTGGTTGATTCTCCCCCACATGGAGGTAGTGGAGTCGTCTTGGCACAACCTACTCCTCCTGTGGTGCTGCTTGACGGAGAGGACCCTTCTGTTAAGTAGAGAATTTTTAAGCGACGGTTTTTATTTTTGTAGCTCATGTTTTTCCTTTCTCTTTTATTTATGTAGCAAACAGCTTTATTAAGTGCCCCTTGGCCCCAATGTGTAATATTTTGACAGCTTTTTTAAATGCCTTTTTGGGTTTTGATTTGTTTGTGACGCCGTCGCTCTTGATTACTTATATGTAGCTACTTTTGCTTGGCCTGTTTAACTCGTATGTTTCGATTTGAAAGACCGAAATCAGGATTGTGGGCCCTTTTAGTTTAGTGTACCGTCAGTTTTCCTAAACCGTCGGTTTTAAACTTTGAGCTTTCTAGTGTAAGTCTGCTTAATAAATTGTCAGTTTTTTTATCATTTCGTTTTAATGATTAGAAATTTTTGGCAAAATCCTATTGTCTCGTGACAAGGTCATCTGCCTTATAGACTTGTCCATTTGTGGACTGCTAGATCCAGCATTTTTTAGACCGTCAGTCTAATGGCTGAGTTTATTGGTTTACGCACTCCGTCAGTCTTTTATTTAGACCGTCAATTTTTGTCGCGTTGTCCATCTTGTGAAACCGGTCATTTTTATACCGTCGGTTTAATTGACTTGTTCATTTTATGGACTTGGTCATTTTTTGGACCGTCAGCTTTTTGGTTCGTCCATTTTGTGGACTCGGTCATTTTTTCGACCGTCAGCTTTGTGGTTCGTCCACTTTGTGGATGGGCAATCTGTTAGTCTTTAATGACCTCATTTGTAAGTAGAAACTTCAGTAGTTCTTAGTAAATTCCTCTTATTGCCATGCATCTATATAAAAAGTAGTTCGAAAACAAAATCTGCCCATTTTGGGCTTATTGTAGCAAAAACATGAGTAGAAGAAACTGTCCATTGGGCTTATTGTAGTAAATACTTAAGTAGGAAAAAAAAAAGACTGCCCTTTGGGCTTATTGTAGCAAATACTTGATAAGTCTTAGTGTACCAAAAAAGGTGTTGTTGCTTTTCGTGTCGCCGCCCCTACTGGTAGTACTTCCGTAAGTGTTCAGCATTCCATGGATGTGGTAGCTTCCGTCCTTCCAGTGTCTCTAGATGGTAGGTGCCCTTCCTTTGCCATGCCGTAACTCGGTAGGGTCCTTCCCAATTTGGGCCGAGCTTTCCTTGGGTGGGGTCCCTTGTCACGCCCATAACCTTTCTTAGAACGAGGTCTCCCACCTGGAAGTTTCTGTGTCTGACCCGGGAGTTGTAATGCTTGGCCATGCGGTCCTGGTACCGTGCAAGCCTTTGTTCTGCTGCCATCCTGACTTCGTCCACCAGATCAAGTTGCAGACGTATGGCCTCGTCATTCCTCTTTTCGTCATGGTTGTGCACCCTGTAGCTTGTAAGGCCGACTTCTGCCGGGATGACTGCTTCGTTCCCGTATGTTAGTCGGAATGGTGTCTCTCCTATTGGTGTCCTCGCTGTTGTCCTGAAGGCCCATAGTATGCTCGGCAACTCTTCAGCCCATATGCCCTTTGCCCCCTCGAGCCGGGTCTTGATAATTTTTAGCAAGGACCGGTTTGTGACTTCGACCTGTCCGTTGGCTTGGGGATGGGCGGGGGAGGAGTAGTGGTTCCGTACCCCCAACTGCGAGCAGAAGTCCCTGAAGGAGTCGTTGTCGAATTGCTTCCCGTTGTCCGAGACTAAGATTCTTGGAATGCAAACCTGCATATGATGCATCGCTAAACGAAGCTCCGCATGTTTTTTTCTGTAATGGTGGCTAAGCTTCAGCTTCCACCCACTTCGTAAAGTAGTCAATGCCGACAATTAGAAACTTCAGTTATCGTATTGCCGTAGGAACGGCCCCATGATGTCCAACCCCACTAGAGCGGAACGACCAAGGTGCCGTCATCAGGGTGAGTTCTTCGGGTGGTTGTCTGATGACGTTACTGAACCTTTGGCATTTGTCGCAGGCCTTCACATAAGCCTCGGCATCCTTCTGCATTGTTGGCCAAAAATACCCAGTTCGTACTAGCTTGTGTACTAGCGATCTTGATCCTAAGTGGTTCCGCAGATTCCTTCGTTGTACTTCTCTCATGACGTAATCTGCTTCTCCTGGACCTAAGCATAGTAGGTAGGGGCGGGAGAAACCTCTCTTATACAAAACATCTCTTATCAGCACAAACCTTGCTGCTTGAACCTTCAGTTTTCTTGCCGCCTCCTTCTCATTCTGCAATATGCCGTTCTTCAAGAAAGAGGTTAACGGCGTGGTCCAATCGTTTTGGGGACCGAGCTCCTGTACGTCGACAGCATGTATGAGTGGAGAGAGCTGTGTGAAGGAGAGTGTATTACTGATGGTGGCCATGTGTTCGGCTGAGGCGGCTTTGGCCAAGCGGTTGGCTTGTTCGTTTTCTCCCCGGGGGATCTGTATAATTTTGACCTTCAGCTCGTTCATCCTCCTTCTTGCTTGGTCCAGATACTTCTTCATTCTTTCGCCTTTGCATTCATACTCCCCACTTATCTGGTTAACTATGACTTGGGAGTCACAGTAAATGATCACTTTTTCGGCTCCCGCTGCTTTTACGAGGTCAAGCCCTGCTATCAGAGCTTCGTACTCCGCCTCGTTATTGGTGGTAGGGAATTCAAGGCGGACCATACACTCTACCGTATCTCCTTCGGGTGACTGTAGTATGACACCGGCTCCGCCGACCTGCCTGTTGGAGGATCCATCTACATGTATGCTCCATTGTGGGGATTCTTCTGCCCCCCTGTCCTCACCATTCGTGAATTCTGCTATGAAATCTGCAACGACCTACCCCTTAACAGCGGTCTGCGGGCGATATTGGATGTCAAACTCGCTTAATTCTATGGCCCAAAGTGCCAAGCGCCCGGCAGCTTCTGGGTTGCTCATTGCCCGTCACAAAGGCTTATCAGTTAAGACAATCATCGTGTGGGCTTGAAAGTACGGCTTCAGTTTGCGTGCTGCCGTAACCAGCGCGAAAGCAAGTTTTTCCATGGGTGGATATCTCTCTTCAGCTCCGCGTAATGCCCGGCTAGTGTAATACACAGGTTTCTGTACTTTCTCTTCTTCCCTGATCAAGGCGGCACTGACGGCGGCTGGGGAGACAGCGAGATAGAGAAAGAGTTCTCCTGGTTACGAGGGACTCAGCAGTGGTGGGGAAGAGAGGTAAGCTTTCAACTCCTCAAACGCGTGTTGGCACTCAGTGGTCCACTCGAAAGACCTTTTTAGTGTACGAAAGAAGGGTAAGCATTTATTTGTTGCCCTGGAGACGAACCTGTTTAGCACTGCTATCTTGCCGTTGAGGCTTTGTACTTCCTTCACATTCTTTGGTGGTGCCATCTCCATTATAGCCCGGATCTTGTCTGGATTGGCCTCGATGCCTCTCTGGGAAACCATGAATCCTAAGAATTTTCCTACCGTCACCCCAAAGGCACACTTCCCTGGATTAAGCTTCATGTTGTAAGAGTGAAGGGTGTTAAACGTTTCCCTGAGGTCTTCTAGATGATCTTCTTCCCTTTGACTTTTAACCAGCATATCGTCTACATACACCTGGACGTTTCTCCCGATCTGTCGTGCGAACATCTTGTTCATAAGCCTTTGATATGTTGCGCCCGCATTTTTTAGACCAAACGGCATTACCTTGTAGCAAAATAGGCCTTGGCTGGTTACGAAGGAAGTTTTTTCTTGATCATCGTCGTGCATCTTGATTTGGTTGTAGCCAGAGAAAGCGTCCATGAAGCTTAACAGCTGGTGTTGAGCCGTAGAGTCTACTAGAGTGTCGACTCTCGGGAGAGGGTAGCTGTCTTTAGGGCATGCCTTGTTTAGATCGGTGAAGTCTACACACATCCTCCATTTCTCGGAAGTTTTCTTGACCATCACTACATTTGCTAGCCAGTCGGGGTAGTAGACTTATCTAATGAAATTTGCTTCTCGTAGCTTGCGGACTTCTTCGGCTATGGCTTGATCCCGTTCTGGGGCAAAGACCCGCTTCTTCTGCCAGATGGGCGGAAAGGATGGTGATACATTCAGCCTATGCACCATGACGGAAGGGTCTATTCCTGGCATGTCCTCATGACTCCAGGCGAATACGTCCTGATTCTCTTTGAGGAATGCTGTAAGTGTTTGCCGGATTGCGGGACTTGCAAGGGTTCCAATCCTCGTTGTCTGATCAGGTCTGGAGTCGTCCAGGGGTATTTCTTCAAGTTTCTCGACTGGCTCCGTCGTGCTCCGGTGCTCTTCTATGCTCATGGTTTGGAGGTGATCATCCATTTCCATCATGGCCACATAGCATTCGCGTGCGGCAATCTGGTTTCCTCGTAGTTCTCCGACTCCGTATTCTGTTGGGAACTTGATCATTAAATGATAAGTTGAAGTTGTCGCCTTCCACGCGTTGAGGGTGGGTCGCCCTAGGATAGCATTATAGGCAGACGAATGGTCTACCACGAGGAACGTTACGTCCTTTGTGATTTGCTGGGGATAGTCGCTTGTTGTCACAGCCAACGTGACTGCGCCCAACGGAAACACCTTTGCACCTCCAAAACCGACAAGTGGGGCATTCGTTGGAACCAGTTGCTCCCTGCTGATTTTCATCTGCTGGTATGCCGGGTAGTACAAGATGTCTGCCGAGCTGCCATTGTCGACCAACACCCGATGCAAGTTGTAGTCCCCAACCTGTAGGCTGATAACAAGCCCGTCGTCGTGCGGGTGGTGAAGACGTCGCGCGTTTTCTTCCGAGAACTCGATAACGGGGCTTTCCCTTCGGGCTACCTTTTGCACTGGACCCGTCAACTAGACATTTTGGACCATCCGGAGGTACGTCTTTCGAGTTTTTTTGGACGGCCTGGTAGCCATCCCTCCTACAATCATTCGTATGTCACCAACGGGAGGTCTTGGATGGTCATTATCTCATCGGGGAAGGTGCTCTAGAGGTGCTGGATCCGCTCTTTCCTTGCTTACGAATTTCTGCAATTTCCCTTGCCTTATAAGGGCCTCGATTTGTTGCTTCAAGTCGTAGCAGTCGACTGTGTCATGGCCGTGATCTCGATGAAAGCGGCAGTACTTGTCTCTGGAACGCCTGCTAGGATCCCCCTTCAACTTTCCAGGGAAGGTCAGAGCCCCTTCGTCCTTAATTTGCATTAGGACTTGATCTATTGGGGCGGTCAGCGGGGTGAAGCTTGTGAATCTCCCTCCCGGAGGTTTAGAACGCCTTTCGTCTCTTCGATCTCCTGTTCTGGGCCTCTTTCTCCCTTGGTCTGGTCGTGCATCTTCCTGCCTTTCCCTTTTTCTCGGCTTCTCTTCTCGGGCCTGCAACGTGTCCTCAGCATTCATATACTTAGTAGCCCTGTAGAGTACTTCCGACATGGTCTTCGGGTCGTTTTTGTATAGGGAGAACAAAAACTTGCCCTTTCGCAACCCATTTGTGAAGGCCACTACAAGTATTTTGTCGTCGGCTTCGTCAACCGATAGCGCTTCCTTATTAAAGCGCGTTATGTAGGATCGTAATGTCTCATCCTCTCTTTGCTTGATACTCATCAGGC
The DNA here is from genome assembly GCF_002906115.3 of Quercus suber. Classification (NCBI taxonomy): domain Eukaryota; kingdom Viridiplantae; phylum Streptophyta; class Magnoliopsida; order Fagales; family Fagaceae; genus Quercus; species Quercus suber. The sequence continues at coordinate 52,693 of NW_027070506.1, read as the reverse complement.
ATGCCGTGGACTTCTTATACCTATGTCCCCCAATGAAGTGTGTAGTGAATTGAGCGCTTAGCTCCTTGAAGGTGCTGATAGAGTTGGGCGTCAGCCGGCTGAACCATACCCTTGCGGGGCCTTTGAGTGTTGTGGGAAAGGCCCTGCACATAATCTCATCTGCTACCCCCTGAAGATGCATCAGAGTTTTGAAAGTTTCCAGGTGGTCCAGAGGATCCTTCACCCCGTCATAGCTATCTATATTCGGCATGCGAAACTTGTGGGGTAGGGGGAAGGAGTTCACGGCCACAGTGAAGGGCGAGTCGGTACGGTTGACTAGATCGTCAAGATCACTGGAGACTCGCCCCTTGAGGGCGTTCATCATGACCTCCATCTGTTCCCTCATTGCCTGCATCTCGGCGGCAATATGTGGTGGAGTCACATCCGTGAGGGATGGCATGCTCATGTGCTGCCTCTCCGTCCTGCTTGGGGCGTGGCTGCCCTCAGGTCTCTCCTGATTCTTCTTTGGAGCGCTAGTCCCTTCCTGATCTTCTGGTTGGTCATTTAGTGCTGCATCCTTCTGGCGCAGTTGTTCTTCCAAGTCGAGGTTCTGTTTGGTGAGACGCTCCACGGCGGCCCCGAGAATCCGAAGTTGTCTCTTGAGGGCAGTCGTGGGTGGTTCCTCTCCTTGTACGTCATTAGTAGTTGCCATTGAGCGAATGAGTACCATGCAACCCTTTAGTCCGAGAAACGGTAGTATGGCTTAATTATGAATTCCCCACAGACGGCACCAACTGATGATGCCGAAAATATCAACAGTGAGTTGCACAATGCTCGTACCCTCGAAATGACACCTACACAAAGAAAAGAGGACCTAACAGAGAGCACCGGTGTGGAGCCGGCCAAATACCCTCTGAAGGTCAAGTTAGAACTTCTTTCAACTCTAGAGTGCTAGAGAAGGGTTAATTCTACGTACCTCGATTTATGAGAGTATTGGGGCTTTTATAGTAGTAGAGGGTTGAACTCTCTTTCTTGGAGGAGAAGTCTTTCCCATATAGGAATCTTTATGAGCGTAGATTGCGGAATCCTTTCCTTATAGGACTCTATCACTGAGCGTGGAGTACAAGTCATGGTTTTATTAGAACCGTCGGCCTCTGACCTGTCGGCTTGTCTCATTCCCTTCAGCCTGTCCCTGTTCGTCAGCGTTAGAGTCAGCATCCTTCATGACTTAACCCTTCAGCCTGAGTAGAAACCGACGAATTAAGCCTATGTACTATGTGCTATGATTTCTCCTTATCAAGCTGTAAGTTCGTTCAGCTTAAATTTTTCAAAATAAATACTAATATATAAGCCAATTAAACCATTTTTCTTTGTTTTCTGTTCACAAGATGTTTCTTTGGTTTGTTTTTTACTAGTGTTTGGAGGAAGGATTATTAATAATAATTAACAAATGAAGCAAGCCCGGAAAAACGAGAAATTCTCATACACTATACTCCAAATAGGGACACATCCAGTCACATTCAAAGAATCAAAAGTAGATTTTGCCATGATTCGAGCCGCACGGTTGGCCTGGTAATCAAATATGGGCCACGCCTTTGTTTACTGTTTCAACAACATCACATCACAAATACTAGCTGTTTCAACAGTATCACATCACAAATAAATATAGTGACCACTCATTCGGCCTTAATTTTTATAACTTAATCTGAAGTCCGAAAAAATTTAGGGACACAAACTTTGGCCAAAATGGCCCAATATCACTTATTTTTGAAATTTTTAGGAAAAAAACACTGTTTCGGAAATAAATAGGAAACTACCACTTTTTCAAGAACTCGAGTTTCAGAAACTCGAGTTCCTCTCAATTTTGCCACCGTGGCGCTGCTGAGCTGGAATTTGGGCGATTAAAAAAAATTATGTGGTACTCGAGCTTTGTAAACTCGAGTTCCATGCAACACAATACTCGAGTATACCAGGCTCGAGTACGTTTTATAAATAAAATGGAAAAAAAAAAATATTTACATAGTACTCGAGTTTACTAAACTCGAGTACTGTGTAATTTTTTTTTTTTTTTTTTGTTTTGTTTTTTGTTTGGGGATAATCGACAAATAAACATAAAGATAAAAGTAAGTGGCTTTTTTTTTTATGTTTTTATTTATTTAAACAGAAGCATTGTAAAATATAGATATTTTAATTTCAAAATATGAATTTAATTTCTACATTAATTAAAATTGTTCATTGTTTTCTCATAAAAATTATTCACTATTTTCTGTATAAACTATTTATACGATTTTGCATAAAATTATTTTCTATTTAGCATTATTTAAGAAATTGTTCACTCTCTTTTCAGCATAAATTATTTTCTGTTTACTGTTTAAAAAATTGTTCACTGTTTTCTCATAAAACACCTAGTGAAATCGTGTTTTCTAAATTTAAACACCAAATCTGAATGCTTTTTCTTGTTTGAATTTCACAATAATCGAATATATTTTTCTACATTGATAAAATTTGTTTCTACATTAATAAAATTTGCTCTCTGCACATCATATTTATTGTATATTCAAATCTACTTACTGCATTCATAAAATCTATTTTTTGCATTAATTAAAACTGTTCACTGTTTTCTCATAGAAATTGTTCACTGTTTTCTGCATAAACTATTTCTAGCATTCTGCATAAAATTATTTTCTGTTCAGCATTATTTAAAAAATTGTTCACTCTCTTTTATGCGTATATTATTTTCTGTTCACTATTTAAAAAATTGTTCGCTGTTTTCTCATAAAACACCTAGTGAAATCGTGTTTTCTAAATTTAAAAGCCAAATCTGAATGCTTTTTCATGTTTAAATTTCACAATAATCAAATTTGTTTTTCTGCATTGATAAAATTTGTTTCTAGGTTGATAAAATTTGCTCTCTACACATCATGTTTATTATATATTCGAAGCTGCTTACCGCATTCATAAAATCTGTTTTTTGCATTAATTAAAACTGTTCACTGTTTTCTCATAAAAATTGTTCACTGTTTTCTACATAAACTGTTTTTAGCATTTGCGCAGTTATTGCACTTAAATGGTTTTTGTGTTTTTTTAAATATGTAACCATATGAATAATGGACAAACTCCATGAAAGAAAAATGAATGATTCGTATAAATCACCTAACGGTAAATGCCTCGAAAAATTCGAATTTGTAAAAAAGTTCAAATTAGTTGAATGTAGAACTGTTCATTAAGTAAAACTGTTTTCTACATTAAGTAAAATTGTTCACTATTTTCTCATGAAAATTGTTCACTATTTTCTGCATAAACTATTTCTAGTATTCTGCATAAAATTATTTTTTATTCACCATTATTTAAAAAATTGTTCACTCTCTTTTCTGTGTAAATTATTCTATGTTCACTATTTAAAAAATTGTGCACTGTTTTCTCATAAAACACCTAGTGAAATCGTGTTTTCTAAATTTAAAAGCCAAATCTGAATACTTTTTCATGTTTAAATTTCACAATAATCGAATTTGTTTTTCTGCATTGATAAAATCTGTTTCTACGTTAATAAAATTCTCTCTACACATCATGTTTACTGTATATTCGAAGCTGCTTACCACATTCATAAAATCCATTTTTTGCATTAATTAAAACTGTTTACTGTTTTCTTATAAAAATTGTTCACTGTTTTCTGCATAAACTATTTTTAGCATTGGCGCAGTTATTGCACTTAAATGGTTTTTGTGTGTGTGTGTGTGTGTGTGTGTGTGTGTGTGTGTGTTTTTTTTTTTTTAATATGTAACTATATAAATAATGGACAAACTCCATGAAAGAAAAATGAATGATTCGTATAAATCACCTAATGGTAAATGCCTCGAAAAATTCGAATTTGTAAAAAAGTTCGAATTAGTTGAATGTAGAAATTCGAGAAAAATCGATGGAAAATCAATGAACTTACCAAATCGTGAAGGTGTACATAAGATGTACAGATAGTCTAGACTTGTTAAGAAATTTGATTTCGTTGAAAGTACAAAATAATGAAAATTCAATGGAAAAGTATATACGTTAGATGTATAGATCGTATGAAGTTGTTTAAAAATTTGAATTCGTTGAATGTACAAAACTGTGAAAACTCAAGGAAAAATTGTGTACATTAGATGTACAGATAGTACGAATTTGGATGATCTGTACATCTAATGTAATTAATTTTCCATTAAGTTTACTCAATTTGGTATGTTCTTCAACTTTCATTTGAATTTTCACGATTTTACACACTCAACGAATTCGAATTTTTCAACAAATTCGTACTATCTGTATACAAAAAACTAAATTCAAATTTATCTGATTCAGAGGGGAAGAACTTGCAGCAGTATCTCAATTTCAATTCAAACATGGGTTTGATTCGCACTCCATGTTCTGAGAAATATTTACCATCCGAAAAGAGGAAAAAACAGAGTATTTGTCTAAAGAAATGCCTTAAGAAAGGGCAGATGTATAGAACCTTTCAATGAGATAGTGCTTTTTCAACTCTCTCAAAATGGAATCTATTCCAAACATATATGCCATAGTTCCTTACTTCGACAGGGTACAAATATCTAAATTTGATATTTTTAGATACTTTTTCAGACCTATTGCCGATACTAAGTAGCAGCCAAAAATTTGTATCCATTTTTCATGATATTATGCATGGATCAGATATATCATGGCGAATTCTTCAGAAAAAATTGTGTCTTCCACAATGGAATCTGATAAGTGAGATTTCGAGTAAGTGTTTACATAATCTTCTTATGTCCGAAGAAATGATTCATCGAAATAATGAGTCACCATTGATATCGACACATCTGAGATCGCAAAATGTTCGTGAGTTCCTCTATGCAATCCTTTTCCTTCTTCTTGTTGCTGGATATCTCGTTCGTACACATCTTCTCTTTGTTTCTCGAGCCTATAGTGAGTTACAAACAGAATTTGAAAAGGTCAAATCTTTGATGATTCCATCATACATGATTGAGTTGCGAAAACTTCTGGATAGGTATCCTACATCTGAGCTGAATTCTTTCTGGTTAAAGAATCTCTTTCTAGTTGCTCTGGAACAATTAGGAGATTCTATAGAAGAAATACGGGGTTATGCTTCCGGCGGCAACATGCTATAGGGTGGTGGGCCGCTTATGGGGTCAAATCAATACGTTCTAAGAAGAAATATTTGAATATCAATCTCATCGATCTCATGAGTATCATACCAAATCCCATCAATTGAATCGCTTTTTCGAGAAATACGAGACATCTAAGTCATACAAGTAAAGATATCAATTCATTGATAAGAAAAAGAAAAAACGTGAACGGTGATTGGATTGATGATCAAATAGAATCCTGGGTCTCGAACAGTGATTCGATTGATGATAAAGAAAGAGAATTCTTGGTTCAGTTCTCCACCTTAACGACAGAAAAAAGGATTGATCAAATTCTATTGAGTCTGACTCATAGCGATCATTTATCAAAGAATGACTCTGGTTATCAAATGATTGAACAACCGGGAGCAATTTACTTACGATACTTAGTTGACATTCATAAAAAGTGTCTAATGAATTATGAGTTCAAAACATCCTGTTTAGCAGAAAGATGGATATTTCTTGCTCATTATCAGACAATCACTTATTCACAAACCTCGTGTGAGGCTAATAGTTTTCATTTCCCATCTCATGGAAAACCCTTTTCGCTCCGCTTAGCCCTATCCCCCTCTAGGGGTATTTTAGTGATAGGTTCTATAGGAACTGGACAATCCTATTTGGTCAAATACCTAGCAGAAAACTCCTATGTTCCTTTCATTACAGTATTTCTGAACAAGTTCCTGGATAACAAGCTTAAGGGTTTTCTTATTGATGATAGTGACGATATTGACCGTGACCTTGATACGGAGCTGGAGCTTCTAACTATGACGAATGCGCTAACTATGGATATGATGCCGGAAATAGACCGATTTTAATTAATGCAAAAAACAGATTTTATGAATGCAGTAAGTAGATTTGAATATAAGTAAATATGATGTGCAGAGAGCAAATTTTATTAATGTATAAACAAATTTTATCAATGCAGAAAATAATATTCGATTATTGTGAAATTCAAACATGAAAAAGCATTCAGATTTGGTGTTTAAATTTAGAAAACACAATTTCACTAGGTGTTTTATAAGAAAACAGTGAACAATTTTTAAACAGTAAACAGAAAATAATTTATGCTGAAAAGAGAGTGAACAATTTCTTAAATAATGCTAAACAGAAAATAATTTTATGCAAAATCGTTAAATAATTTATACAGAAAATAGTGAATAATTNTTCATTTGAATTTTCACGATTTTACACTCTCAACGAATTCGAATTTTTCAACAAATTCGTACTATCTGTATACAAAAAACTAAATTCAAATTTATCTGATTCAGAGGGGAAGAACTTGCAGCAGTATCTCAATTTCAATTCAAACATGGGTTTGATTCGCACTCCATGTTCTGAGAAATATTTACCATCCGAAAAGAGGAAAAACAGAGTATTTGTCTAAAGAAATGCCTTAAGAAAGGGCAGATGTATAGAACCTTTCAATGAGATAGTGCTTTTTCAACTCTCTCAAAATGGAATCTATTCCAAACATATATGCCATAGTTCCTTACTTCGACAGGGTACAAATATCTAAATTTGATATTTTTAGATACTTTTTCAGACCTATTGCCGATACTAAGTAGCAGCCAAAAATTTGTATCCATTTTTCATGATATTATGCATGGATCAGATATATCATGGCGAATTCTTCAGAAAAAATTGTGTCTTCCACAATGGAATCTGATAAGTGAGATTTCGAGTAAGTGTTTACATAATCTTCTTATGTCCGAAGAAATGATTCATCGAAATAATGAGTCACCATTGATATCGACACATCTGAGATCGCAAAATGTTCGTGAGTTCCTCTATGCAATCCTTTTCCTTCTTCTTGTTGCTGGATATCTCGTTCGTACACATCTTCTCTTTGTTTCTCGAGCCTATAGTGAGTTACAAACAGAATTTGAAAAGGTCAAATCTTTGATGATTCCATCATACATGATTGAGTTGCGAAAACTTCTGGATAGGTATCCTACATCTGAGCTGAATTCTTTCTGGTTAAAGAATCTCTTTCTAGTTGCTCTGGAACAATTAGGAGATTCTATAGAAGAAATACGGGGTTATGCTTCCGGCGGCAACATGCTATAGGGTGGTGGGCCCGCTTATGGGGTCAAATCAATACGTTCTAAGAAGAAATATTTGAATATCAATCTCATCGATCTCATGAGTATCATACCAAATCCCATCAATTGAATCGCTTTTTCGAGAAATACGAGACATCTAAGTCATACAAGTAAAGATATCAATTCATTGATAAGAAAAAGAAAAAACGTGAACGGTGATTGGATTGATGATCAAATAGAATCCTGGGTCTCGAACAGTGATTCGATTGATGATAAAGAAAGAGAATTCTTGGTTCAGTTCTCCACCTTAACGACAGAAAAAAGGATTGATCAAATTCTATTGAGTCTGACTCATAGCGATCATTTATCAAAGAATGACTCTGGTTATCAAATGATTGAACAACCGGGAGCAATTTACTTACGATACTTAGTTGACATTCATAAAAAGTGTCTAATGAATTATGAGTTCAAAACATCCTGTTTAGCAGAAAGATGGATATTTCTTGCTCATTATCAGACAATCACTTATTCACAAACCTCGTGTGAGGCTAATAGTTTTCATTTCCCATCTCATGGAAAACCCTTTTCGCTCCGCTTAGCCCTATCCCCCTCTAGGGGTATTTTAGTGATAGGTTCTATAGGAACTGGACAATCCTATTTGGTCAAATACCTAGCAGAAAACTCCTATGTTCCTTTCATTACAGTATTTCTGAACAAGTTCCTGGATAACAAGCTTAAGGGTTTTCTTATTGATGATAGTGACGATATTGACCGTGACCTTGATACGGAGCTGGAGCTTCTAACTATGACGAATGCGCTAACTATGGATATGATGCCGGAAATAGACCGATTTTAATTAATGCAAAAAACAGATTTTATGAATGCAGTAAGTAGATTTGAATATAAAGTAAATATGATGTGCAGAGAGCAAATTTTATTAATGTATAAACAAATTTTATCAATGCAGAAAATAATATTCGATTATTGTGAAATTCAAACATGAAAAAGCATTCAGATTTGGTGTTTAAATTTAGAAAACACAATTTCACTAGGTGTTTTATAAGAAAACAGTGAACAATTTTTTAAACAGTAAACAGAAAATAATTTATGCTGAAAAGAGAGTGAACAATTTCTTAAATAATGCTAAACAGAAAATAATTTTATGCAAAATCGTATAAATAATTTATACAGAAAATAGTGAATAATTTTTATGAGAAAACAATGAACAATTTTAATTAATGTAGAAATTAAATTCATATTTTGAAATTAAAATCTCTATATTTTACAATGCTTCTGTTTAAATAAATAAAAACATAAAAAAAAAAGCCACTTACTTTTATCTTTATGTTCATTTGTCGATTATCCCCAAACAAAAAACAAAACAAAACAAAAAAAAAAAAAAAAAAAAAAAAATTACACAGTACTCGAGTTTGGTAAACTCGAGTAATGTGTAATTTTTTTTTTTCCATTTTATTTATAAAACGTACTCGAACCTGGAATACTCGAATATTGTGTTGCATGGAACTCGAGTTTACCAAGCTCGAGTACCACATAATTTTTTTTAATCACCCAAATTCCAGCTCAGCAGCGCCACGGTGGCAAAATTAAGAGGAACTCGAGTTTCTGAAACTCGAGTTCTTGAAAAAGTGGTAGTTTTCTATTTATTTCCGAAACAGTATTTTTTTCCTAAAAATTTCAAAAATAAGTGGTATTGGGCCATTTTGGCCCACAAACTTTGCCATATTTTGTTAAAGTAGCCAATCAAGAGAGGGTGAAGAAAACAAAAACATGAGAATAACATGTGAAAGTTATTGTTTATCGCTCATAGTTTCAAGTTTCAACCACTTCAATAAATTATAGCATATACCCTATTTTTTACCCCGCACTTATGTTCAACTTATGTCTAGGTTAGGAACTACAAGACTACAGTATGAAAAGAGAGTTTGAGAATCTAAATGTGATATTGAAAATCCGAAATAACACTTTTCTATAAACGCAGGTATAAAAAATTGAAAAGGGATATAAGTATATAACGATATTAGACAAAAGTACAAAACATAGCCAAAAAAGTCGCAGTATAAACTGATTATTCAAACTGAGTACTTCTACACAAAAGGAAAAACAATGAACAACATGTACATCTTTATATATAATCAGGTAAAAAAAAGTCAAAATCTGGCTATCAAAACAAAAAATCGCCAGGTAAGCTCAAAACCTCCGGCTAAGCCCAACACCTATTTTTCTTGTCACAGTTGTTTAAACAATAATTTTTAATATTTAAATAATAATAATACTTTTAATATGTATTTTAATAAGATATAAATACATATTTTTATAATACTAAAAATTGACCAATAAATATTTAAACAATGCTACTCAACAAATCCTTAACTTCTAGACCACGAATGTCGTCGATGAGACGAGGAATACGAAGAGGAAACACTAGTACTCCCCGAGTTATTGTTGTTCCCAAAGAACAGGTCCGACAAGTAATTCCCCACATCCTCAGGGGCAAATCTGACAATAAACCCAACATTTCGCTCTCCAACAACATTAGACCTGTGAGCGTCGTAGAATTCCCGATAACTCTGGACAATCTTTCTCGCTAATGAGACTTTCATTTCGTCTCGGAGTTTCGGGTCCGATACGACAAACGAGCTCTGTTTCCTAAAAGTTTCGTCGAAGCTCGAATTGAATTTCCTGAAAATTTCCTTCGCCTGTGCTGGAGTAATCGTGGCCGTTGGATTTTCCGGCAGCGATGCAATCACTGGGCCCCACGCTAATCTCTCGTAATTCGCAGCGAATAGTTTCACTTTCTCTTCGTGCTTTGCGATCCAATCCTCGCCGAGAAGGGACTTCAAGTTCGAGTTTTGAACTTTGGAGACAACGTGGTTAAGGTTGTTTGCTAAGAATATGTACGAGAGACAAACGTCTTTGTGATGTTCTACTTTGCCGTCGAGTTTGCAGAGGAGTACGAGGATTAACCAAGCCATGCGCATGGAAATCGCCGGTGCCGGAGAGTCATCGGTGGATGGACTTTCGAAGTAAGATTCCGGTAACGATGATCTCGGCGGCGGAGGCCAGTCGGCAAAAATGTCTGCGAGGATGTTACTGTAATCGGCGAGGAGAGAGAGGAAGTTCATGGTGGTGAGAGTCAGAGTGTCAACACCGCCGCCAACGTGGATTTTCGACTTCGACGAGTCCTTTTGCATTGTTGACTCGAATTCTGATAGCATTGAGCGGACCGAGTCGCTGAGTTTGTTCAGCGAGTTGAGAGGTTGAGCTCGAACGGTGACGGTTGATTCGAATGAGAAGATGGAATCGATTTCGGTCCAGTTGGTTGAAATCGCTGTGTACATGTCGAGCACACGGAAAATTTTCTCAGGATGAGATTTCTTGCTTTTAGCTACGACGAGTTCGGGGAATCCGAAGAGAAGAGTAGCTCCTTCTTTGGAAATATCAGTGAAACAAGATTCTCTGATCGAGTCTGAGGAAGCGAAAACATGGTCGCAGAGGATTCTCTCTCCGTTGAAAAGAATTGTCATCGAAACTTTCACTGCCTCCAACCAATCCTTGATTCTGCGATCGAGAACTTCCCAGTCCATCTTATTGATTTGTGAGGAGCTAATTTTTTCAACTCCAAGTCGATAAATGCCTTCGTCGATTATCGATTTTCTGATAATTTTGTATATACTGATACACTCTTTGGCGTAACCAGAAGAGATCATACACTCAGCTATGGATCTCAAGTCAGTCATAGCTATGGAAGAGACTTCTTCGACTTCATCGATTGAATCACCTACGTTGCGCACTTCATCATCGTGTGAGACTGAGCCATCATCGTAATCGGAAATGCTTGATCGAGCGGAGGCGCGTGAGGATCGAGCGGAGACTGATTCGGGGTCCAAGTGAGCTCGATTCATGGAAAGGATTTGATAGAACTCCTTCTGGAGTCTCTTCATGGCTGTCTGCATAAGGTTCTGTGCGTGCACGAGCTTCTCCGAGGTCGAGTTCTCGATGACCATGGCGTGCATGGATTTCTGAAGATCGTTCACGCACCTGATGAATTGCTTGGCTTCACTTTTGCTCTCGTAGAACAAAGATGTGACTTTGGCATAAGTAGAGGTTTCTGGGTTCCACTTGTTTATCAAAACCGTGGCCTCTTCGATGCTCTGCTCGATCAATGACTCCGAAAAGCTGCGTCGAGGAGTACCTGTTGAAATTGAGTTTCTTGCAGGCGAAGAATGTCGAGACATAGAGAAAGATGAAGTTTTGGAGTTGAAGCAAATACTCCTCATTCCTTTTCTAGGCATTTTTAAGATCTAGGAATGAATATGAGTGATTGTTTGTTTGTTTTTGGGTGTGATGGGTGTGATGGATAAATCCTTGAGGTCTGTGATGGTGTGTGAGAAAAGGTATATCACCGTATCAGAGCTAAAGATTTCTAGTTCTTAGTGTCTTTGTTCATGGTAAATTGTGAGTTGGAACATTGTTGTGGGGGTATATATAGACGAATGAACAACGCCGTTGCTTGGCCGTGACTCAAAAAAAAAAAAAAAAAAAAAAGAAAGAAAGAAATGAACGCCGCCATTATTGCTTAAAGAAATATTGAAACGTGTACACCGTATGGTCCGTATATGCCTTAGGGAAGAACGTGGGGTATTGACTTTTTAGACCGTACAAAGGAGTCTGAATAGACCCACGTAAATTGACTCTTATTTGTGTGTCTCTCAGAGAAGCTGGGACTTTGAAATTTGATAAAAGTGAAACCCAAGGAAATATCAAAATAATAAGAGGTGGAAATATTTTTGTATAAAATTGATGAGAGAAAATAGATTTGCCCGTGTGTAACGACACCCAACTGTTCTGTTTTGTAGTGATACATGTAGGGATAAAGGCTTAAAATTATATATTGGGTCTTGGGTCTAGGTCGAGGATGTAGGTTGGTCCGAAAACGAATAAATAATTGTGAAGGTATTAAGCTTAGAGCCCCATGAACAAGTTGCAAACGGAAAGGTTGGGGAAAGTGGTCCGAGGAGGAGTATCTTCTCAGATAAATAAAGCACAGATCGAATGTATATCGTTCAAAGTGATCTTCTAGGAAATTCCATTAATAGGGACGTATATTATGAACATACAAGGAGAATGGAAGCTTAGAAATATCTAAGGAAAAATTACTGTCACCACATTGAATACTCTACAGCTAACTTTCTAGCCGCATTTATGTAAAGATGACCCCTGAACAGTGTTGCCTTAGCTACCCCAACTCACAGAAGCCCAAAGAGTGTGTCCAATGGGACAAGCACTCAAGTAATAGTCTGGATGATCAACAACTGGAGGGCCAAGATCAATCAAGGGAAGATATATAATGTAAGAAACCCCTGAAGAAAGGGAGATGGGAGAAAAGAGAGAAAAACACTGTAGTAATCAAGAACAAAACTTGTAATCCAACTTGAGGATCAATTCAAAAGAACCAATCTCCTCAAACTTTGCCAATGACGATTTTCTTAAGTTTAAACTTGTCTATCTTTATTTTCTTGTCATCGAGATCCATCTGACTTGTTGACTAATTCACTAAAGCCCAGTTCTTCAACTCATTTTTTATAAATTCATTGTTTTGGGCTTTTTGGGTGTAAGTCCACCCATCTTTTGGGCTTGGGAATCAAATCAGGTCCTTACAATACATATAAAAAATAAATTCTGGATTGGGTATTATAAAAATAATAATACTATCAAGTCAAAAAAAAAATATCAATTTTCTAAAATAAATAATAAAAAAAACTATCAAGTCAAAAAGGATATATTGAGCCCTTCAAATTAAAGAGGATAAATTGAAATAAATATCATTGGAGATATAAATCTCTTAATAATTTATCCTTACGAGCGCTTGATAGTTTTGAAAGATTATTGCATGTGATTTGAAGATCTTGACTAGATTTTTGTAATTTACATACATTCTTTATTTATTTTTCTATAAATCCCACCTTAAACAATTTTTTTTAGTAATCTCTATATACATAAAGAAATTTGTGTTTTACTACATGAAAAAAAAAAAAAAAAACCCTTAATGGTGTATTATATTGTTTGCTTTTTTTTTTTTTTTTTTTGGGTCTGGTTTTATTTGAATCAACTATGAAGTCAAAATGATAATAAATATTGTAAGAACTGGGCTTAGCAGCCCAAGCCCACTTAGAATAGTGGTGCCTTGTACTTCAACCTAAACTCAAACCCAAACAATAGAATTGTTTTGTGTAGAGGTGGTAAGACAATTACAGTTTAGTCGCAAGCTAAGCTTAAGGCTAGTGATAGTTGTCAAATGCAGAGGAACAAATCAGGTAGTTGATGGTAAGAAAAGTTCTCCTCTGTCACTTCAGAGGAAGAGTTCTTATATAAGTCTTACCTAGGTTTTTATCAAGTTATACACTATTCAATTTCTATTTCTTACTCTCTTTCACTCAACCTCTCCTCAGGTAGACCAACTCCTCGAGTCAAACGCGCTTTTCCAATGAGTTGGTGCAAGACCCGCTCCTTATTCTTCTCAGTTCTCGGACGTCCCACAAATATAATTGGAGAAATGGAGAATATGATTGAAGATTATTAAATATGACTTTGAAAGATCATTAAATATGATTTGAAGATTTGACTATAATCTTCTAATTTACATACATTCTTAAATTGTTTGAATAGAAATTAAAATCACATTAATTTGTGTAAAGAAATTTGGAAATGATTCTTGACGACTAATAAATAAATGGTCCACATGGACGATTACATTCAAGCTAGCAATAAGTAATGGTTATAAAACCATTACAGGTGCCTTCATGAACCACTTCATGTCCGTTACACACCTTTATGAGCTATTCCATTACTTATAATCACCCAGCTCAGGCACAACGTCCAGGGAGATCAATAAACCTTGCAATAACTCATAAGTTGTCTATATAAAGCCATAAAAAGCAAGTAAATACACACAAACTAAGCTACAATACATATTAGAGATTTCCTAAAAATTAAAAGATTAACTAATTTAAGCATTGGAGGTCTTTGGCTAACACAATCATTTTTTTTTTTTTTTTTTTTTTTTTGAGAGGTTTCTAACCTATGGCGTCCACTTCTAATAATAACTCTTTATCATTAGACCAAGACTCTGGCTTTCTTTGAATCAACTATTAAGTCAAAAATAATAAATCAGAATAAATATAATTGGAGAATATTGATGAAGCCGAAAATTGACCTCGTTAGTATGTTCCTCGCCAAAGTCAATAGACGAGCTCCGGTACCTGTTGTCAAGAAAAGAAAGGCAAAGGAAGTTTCACCAGCGTGGCGCCAGTTGAAAATACTCCAATGCTAAAGTCAGTTAAATAGCTCTCAAAGAATTCTGTCATAGGTGTATATTTAGTTTTTCATATCTCCTTTACCAAAGTTCCATTTCCTTTTTATAGTTTGCTTCGGGTTGGTGTAGTTATGTTTGTTAATGCTCCTCAAGGCGTTTTTCTCCTGAAAGAAATGCAGCATTAATTGACAATAAAGATTCTATTTAGAGTGTACCGGATGACCGTTGAGCCATCATTGCCCTTGTAACTGCTCCGGTGCACTTATTCGTTGTCAGCTGTCCTGATGATATTTTATTTACGCCTTCAATAAATGTGGTCTTGTCTCATCTATACGGACAGGGTCTCGCCCCTACGCTCATTCCCAATTTAGATGCAGCTGTGGTCATCTTTAAGCTAGACAACCTCCACTTGATACTTGTCAAATATGATTTTGAAAGATCATTAAATATGATTTGAATATTTGACTAGTCTTCTAATTTACTTACATTCTTAAATTGTTTGAAAGGAAATTAAATGAGGATGGGGGAAAAGGAAATAGCATTTGATGTATAATCATATTTAATATTTTTTTAGCACCTCGTCAGCACTTATATAATCGGAGGAAATAGTAAATATTTCTGAGATATTTTTTCATGCGCGGGTTGACCATATTCACTTGTCCAGTCTTTGCCCTTCAGGTTGAAGAGGAAGCCATTTCTCTCCCCACACACACACACACACACACAATTGAAAAGGAAGCCAATAGAAACAAATTTAAGTTGCGATTTACATGTGGACGTACGTAAGCAAAAAAATCAAGGAAAGCCTAGCAAAGAGGAAAAGACTAAAATAGAGAATAAGGCATGACGCAACACAATTACATTGGACCCCGCTCTTTTTTTTGAAGTAATTTTCGAGACAAATCATAATCAAGGTGTTGTAAACAAAATAAAGTACAATACTTGTTTCGCACGCGGTTTACTGTGGTTCAACTAAAAGTCTAATTTTGTTTCTGTCTTTGCTTGTAGACTAATAATTCTTCTTCTTATTTAAAATTGCAACATTTTTCATGATTATTTCCTTGTAATATTTATGATAAAAACACAAAAAAATTCTAATTAAGGGAAAATTTACCGAATGCCTTAAGGGCATTGTCATTGGAAATATTTTTAGAAAATTTTTATGAGAAAAGTTTTTTTTTTTTAATTTAATTTTTTTGATGCATTTTTTGTATTTCTTGTTCTGAGCGAGTTGTTCTTATAAATAGAAGATGCATTCTTCCAGGAATATGTCAAAATGGTCCTTGATCACACAACATCCAAGAGAAAATATGACCACAAATTTCATTTCTCTGTCAAGAGATTTCTATCTAGGCATGTAGGTAAACCAAGTAATCCTTAGGCTCTTAGGCTTGTGGAAGATTTTAGGCTTGTAAGTTAATTTCCCTTGTACTTGCGGTCTTCTTAAGTCCTATTAATTTAGGCATTACTGAACCCATATCCTCTCTCAGGGTGACTATGCATGTATCACCTAGAGTTGCAAAAAACTGGTTTACACTCAAACAGTTTTGCAAGTTAGTCACTTCCTAAACATTATGACTTAATTTTGAATGCATATAAGTTAGTAGGGGTTTAACGTAGCTTTAAAATGATAAGTGCAAAAGGGAGAAAAAAAATGTTAAATCTAATGTAACCAAAGGAGCAGAGGCATATTAAGACACTTATGAGGATGTTGTTATACTAGAATGGATGATGCTATAAATTGAAACGAGAGATGCGTAGTTGTCCCATTCCCACTATGTACAAGTGGGAAATTATAGAAATATTGGGTTAGACCCAGGGACAGAACCATCCTTAGACTAGGGGGACAATGGCCCCCTAAATTTTTTTTTTTAATATTATTATTATTATTATTATATATATATATGTGTGTGTGTGTACTAATTTTAGCACTTTTGTTCTATAAAATTACATTTTCTTTCCCTTTAACAATATCATTGATTTTTTTAAGAGTAATGTTATGCTCAAACTTTTTTATAATATTTTTACAAACTGTTTTGTTAGCAAATTCTTATTAGTTCACATATGGGCACACCGCTCACATCATTTTTTTACTTACCAGTAACCACTTATTACATTAGTAACTTATAAAAAATAAATAAAATAAAAAAATTGTAGCTCTAGCATTTTCCTCATTTTAGTGACTATAAAAAAAATTTATAAATCTAAAATCTAAAACAAAATATACAAGCCAACAATTTTTTTTTTTGGTTGAAAACAGTGCGTGTTAGCGATTACAAGGAGGAAGACAAGGTAAACATTTGCGTAATATTTCTGTAAATTAAACATAGTGTTTAAACTTTTGCTGCTTCCTTTCTCGTATAGTTGGTGTGTTGGGATATCTGCATGTCAAATACATGTTCTGGGGGATGATGTCTGAGAATGAGTTATTTANAAGGTAAACATTTGCGTAATATTTCTGTAAATTAAACATAGTGTTTAAACTTTTGCTGCTTCCTTTCTCGTATAGTTGGTGTGTTGGGATATCTGCATGTCAAATACATGTTCTGGGGGATGATGTCTGAGAATGAGTTATTTTGATTTTCTAGTCGAGTATTTCTCAAAATGGTGCCTATAAAATAAGATGCTTATCGAACAGAGACTACTTAATTAAGAAAATTCTCATCTTTATTTTAAACGAGTGTAAACTACTTGACAGAGCAATAATCTGGCCTAAAATATAGTCAATCAATTAGTCCTACGAGTGTAAACTACTTGACAGAGCAATAATCTGGCCTAAAATATAGTCAATCAATTAGTCCTCCCTTCCTTCGTACAGTATGCATGGTTCTTGGATCGAAATGGAAACTTATATATATATATATATATAATATATATATATATATATATATATATATATAAGTTCAAATTACACTTAGTATCACTCTACAAAAGTTATACGTTTTTTAGACCGTAGGTTTAAAAAAAAAAAAAAGATTAGAAAATCACTCTAATTGATGTTATCTTTAAAATTAATTGCTATCCAAATTAGCTAATTAATTTTAGAGAGTATTATAATTATGGGAAATCCAAATTAGCTAACCTGGCTTATATTATTTTCTTTTCTACTTTCTTTCTCTCTCCTAATTAATTTACCCCTAACCTTGCACAAGTGCCTATTCTCAACGTTCTTGAGTTGCAAATTTTCTTTCTCATGGACATATTCTTATTTGGTATTTACGTATTGATTATTTGATATGTGAGGCCGTTTTGCAAATGATTATTTGGGTCGGCCAAAATAGCTAACTATTTTTTTTTCTCAAACTATCTAGTTAGTAGTTTCAGTTTTGAAACTATATTATTTAGTAGCACCTCGAGTCTCTTAGACTCGATTTCCTTATAACCAAATAAAAGAAGAACCAGAACAGAGAAGGGGGATAAGCCAGAGAAAAAAAAAAAACCAGAATGAGAAGAACGCAGAGAAAAAAAAAAAAATCGGAGAAGATCCAGATCGGATCACCTTGCGTGTCCCAGAGGCCCAGGCTGCACCCAACCCAGGCGCGGCGCGCGAGCCCAGGCCGCGCGAGGCCAGGCGGCGCGCGAGCCCAGGCCGCGCGAGGCCCAGGCGGCGCGCGAGCCCAGGCGCGGCGCGCGAGCCCAGGCCGCGCGCGAGGCCCAGCGGCGCGCGACCCAGGCCGCGCGACGCCCAGGCGCGGCGCACGAGCCCAGGCCGCGCGAGGCCCAGGCCGCGCGCGACCCAGGCCGCGCGCCGCCCAAACCGCGCGCCAGCCGCGGCCGCGCTTGGCTGGTGAGGTGAGCTCCTTCTCTCCCTCTGAGCTCTTTCCCTCCCTCTGATCTGAGTTTGGATTGAGATGTATGTATTTGAAATTTTTTGAAATTTGTTTTTGGTATTTTCGCTGGTATATGGACTTAGAATTTATAAATTTTTTTTTTTTGTTGGAGCTCGAGTGTTAGAAACTCGATTTTTATGTGCCAAAATCGTCTCTAGGAGACTCGAGGTGCTACTAAATAATATAGTTTCAAAACTGAAACTACTAACTAGATAGTTTGAGAAAAAAAATTAGTTAGCTATTTTGGCCATTTGGGTCTATGTTTAAATTTCTTTATCTTCGATTCACAAATCTTGGGGTAGAAGGTGAAAATCAATGGCAGGTGGATGCTCTTAATAAGGGAAATATGTATCTTAGTGAGGAAGACTTTCTGTTAAACGAGCTTAGGATCTTAGATATTGTAAGAGAGAGATTAATAACCAAGAAGTATGTATGAAGCCAAGAGATGGAACTCTTGGCAATAGGAGATGCAACATGTGAGAGAGATTGTTTTCCAAAATTATTTTTTGAAAAACAAACTATAAAAAATAAACTTTATTTTATTATGGCTTTTGTTGACTAAAAATTGTGGTTAACCATTTTTTTTTTTTTTTGTGTTACCAAACACTAAAAAAATATAAAAAACTATTTTTACAAAAGTTTTTCAACGAAACAAACATAGCGTTAGCTTAGGTTTGAACAAGCGAAGGAATCGCAGTGATTTGCAATCCCTTTTGACTGCATAGCTGAGATCCCGTGCATCTTTGGTTTTATTTAATTAAAAAAGAGGGGGGGGGGGGTATCCTTAATAACAGTAAAGAGGAACCCACCCCTTGATATTGATGAGAAGGGAAGAGATATTTTATTAGCTGTTATATATGCCATTGCCTCACAACATCATAGTAAAATCTCTTGCAAAAATTAGCTCTTATCCGCTTTATATTGATAACCAAGAAGTATGAAGCCAAGAGATGGAACTCTTGATTCAAAGAAAAAAAAAAAAAGAAAAAAAAGAGAGAGAGATGGAACTCTTGGCAATAGGCACAACTTTTGGCAATGTGTTGGTTGAACCCAATGAATATACTCATTATGGGTTTGGTCTAATTAGAGATGGAGCTAGAACTTTGAGTTAGGAGGGCAGTTTTACTGTTGGCTGTTTGTAGCAGTTTCAACCTCTGATTCTGTTACATAGCTGCTTAGGTGTTTTTTTTTTTTTTTTTTTTTTTTTTGTGGGTAAGAACAAATTATTTTTGTTTATAATTTTTTAAAAGGGCAGGGTTGGATAAAATTAGTTAATTGAGCTTAATTTTGTTTTTGTTTTTACTGGTAGTTTTTGTTGCTAAACTTTTTTTTTTTTTTATACGCTTAATTGAAACTCCGTACCTCTGTTCATTTTTTAATTTTGCTGACTCAATCCAGAACCAATAAAATATTCGATAGCGCTTCAACGGCTTCATAGTTGACTACGTTGCTCCAAAAGAAAACAAGGAAGAAGAAAAAATTGGCATGTGATGATGATGCATTGTTTGAGATATGCTTGATATATTTATGTTGAATAAAAAAATTGGCATGTGGGTTGTATTTTGTTACAGTGAAGATCTATCATGCGAAGAACCTACTTAAAAAAAAAGTCTTCAATATACGCTTAATTGAAACTCCGTACCTCTGTTCATTTTTTAATTTTGCTGACTCAATCCAGAACCAATAAAATATTCGATAGCGCTTCAACGGCTTCATAGTTGACTACGTTGCTCCAAAAGAAAACAAGGAAGAAGAAAAAATTGGCATGTGATGATGATGCATTGTTTGAGATATGCTTGATATATTTATGTTGAATAAAAAAATTGGCATGTGGGTTGTATTTTGTTACAGTGAAGATCTATCACGCGAAGAACCTACTTAAAAAAAAAGTCTTCAATTTGAGGCTTCATGCATATATCACTGCTTTGGGGCCGAAGGGTCCAAAGATACTCATCCATATATGTATCGGGCCCGAGGCCCAAACCGAGGACAAGGACATGTCCGAGGACAAACACATGGTGTCACAGAGGCCCACGGTTGTAGGCAAAAAAGACAATGTTGATCGTAATAGTCCAGAAAACTATACCGAGGATGAACCCTTCCTTGATTAACCAAGGCCGAGGTACGAAGAAGTGTTTTACTAACAAATGCAACCTTCCATACCATTCCATATGAGAAGATAAGTACTACAGGTGAATAGGACATGTTAGGTTCTAAGGTCTTAGGATTTTATGTATTTAGAACTCTAATTTGTAATGTTGGCAAACCATGATCAAAACATTATATTTAGTTTTATTTAGACTTGCTCAAAGTTGGTTTAATATTGTAAAGTTGGAATCGAGTGGCTGCAGAAGTACTTGGGACTCTCGGCCTGGCTCGATCGATCGAAGAATAGACTCGATCGATCGAAAATCGCACAGGTTGAATTTTCTGCAGAATTTCCAACTCAGCCCTACTTCATTAAACGTTTAGGGTTTTATGTTTTTACCCTAGGTATATAAATAAAACCCTAGCCACGTTTTTGAAGGTTGTCCATATTGTATTGTTGCTCATACATTGCTGTTTTATGTGAATCTCGTGTGAGATCTTTGAGGAGCTTTCCTTTACACAAAACTTAGGGTTTTCATGGTGGAGATTATTTCAACATCTTGAAGATCATTACTGTTGCAACCATTGGAACTTAAAAGAAAAGCAAGCGGGGAGCTTGTAGCTGATTGAGGAATTCAAGAAAGAAGTAGTCCGTGGATTCGGAGCCTGCGCGTGGTCGTGTCAGGAAGTTCTACTGGTGGGTAGCATTAGGAAGTCGAGCGGGGAGCTTGTAGTCCTTTTGTACGAACTTCAATTCTTTCATAGTGAATTCAGGTTAGCCTTGAGGATCGGTGGGTCAAATCCTCCCCAGGTTTTTACCGTGTGGTTTCCTGGGTGATCATATCTTGTGTTATTTATTTTCCGCTGCATTATATCTTGATATGATTGTTTGGATTGTTTTAACCTAGAATTGCTTAATTTGACTAAGTAACAACTTGGCTAATTAATCTAGGCTACGCAATCTGTGTGTTTAAGGGGTCTAAAACCGTTCAGGACAGAACGTGATCATGTAGTATCTCCAGGGAAAATTGCTACCTCCACATTAAATACATTGCAGCTAACTCTCTGACCGCATTAATTTGGAGGTGATAACTGAACAGTGTGTTTCAGCCTTACAGCTACTGCATCGTGACTTAGAGGATGGGTTGATGGGACAAGTATCAACACCAACCTTCTAACATACACGTGTAAGGTAAGAAGGAAAAAGAGAGGAGAGTATAAAAGAAGAGGGTGGCAACAAGAATGAGGGGAGGAGGAAGAAATACTGTAGCATTCAAGAACCAAACTTGTAACTTGATTTGAGAATAAAATACAAGAACAAATCACCTCAGACCTTGCAGAGGACGATTTTTCTTCAATACAACCCTATTTCTTTTCATTCTTTTATCATCTGAATCTATTCCAATGTTTATTTGATCAATTAAAGCCCAATTTTTCAACTCATTTCTCTACAAATTCATTGTTCTGGGCTTTTTGGGCCTAAGTCCACTCACGTAGTGGGCTGGGGTCTCCAACCTGGTCCTTACAAGTTACAACTGCCTAACAAGGTTATTATTAGGCACTGTTTGAGATAAGCTTGATATATTTATGTCGAATAAAAAAATTGGCATGTGGGTTGTATTTTATTACAGTGATGATCTATCATGCGAAAAACCTACTTTAAAAAAGAAAGAAAGAAAAAAGTCTTCAATTTGAGGGTTCATGCATATATCCTCCTTGTAATCGTTAACACTCACTGTTTTCAACCAAAAAAAAAAAATTATACGCTTAATTGAAACTCCGTACCTCTGTTCATTTTTTAATTTTGCTGACTCAATCCAGAACCAATAAAATATTCGATGGCGCTTCATAATTAACTACGTTGCTCCAAAAGAAAACAAGGAAGAAGAAAAAATTGGCATTTGATGATGATGCATTGTTTGCGATATGCTTGTTATATTTATGTCGAATAAAAAAATTGGCATGTGGGTTGTATTTTATTACAGTGAAGATCTATCATGCGAAAAACCTACTTAAAAAAAAAAAAGAAAAAAAAAGTCTTCAATTTGAGGGTTCATGCATATATCACTGCCTAATAAGGTTATTATTGTAGTTGTTGTATTAGCACCTACTAATTTTTGTTTTCTTCCAGTTTCATGTGAGACAAAGTTTATATCCGCAGTCTCCGTACGATTACGACATGAACTGCCAATTTAAATTTGTATTATGGCTCACTTGATTGTAAAAATAATTCTTTAATTTTGATTGGATTTCTACGTTTATTTGAGTATTTAGATTAATTCATAATAAACACATCTAACGTCTTTAAGAAATCAAGGCATACATATAATATTTTAGAAGTTTTCAATATTTGATCATATATACTGTCAACTTCTAAGTTATTTTATTTTTCAACTCTACTTCTTCTCTCTCTCTTTTTCTTATCTTTTTTAAATCTTTATGTGATCAACTTTACTTTTAAGTATTCATAAGATTTTTTTTTGAATATCTCATACTTTGATTAATTTTTAACTTCATATATTAATTAGTATTTTTTAGAAGAATTAATTACTATTTAATGGTTTTTTTTTTTTTTTTTTTGCTTGTTTGAAATATACATTTATAGTTAGTTTAAATTATGAAATATCTTAAACATAATTGTGGGTACCATAGGCGTGCTAGGCAATGTCCTAGGCATGCTTTTTGCAACGTCCTCGGGTCCTCGGGACCTCGGGCATGCTTGGCAACGTCCTCGGGTACTCGGGACCTCGAGCGTGCTTGGCAACGTCCTAGGCATGTCCTCCGTCGTTGACCTAGGAGTCTCACATCGAAAGAAAATCCCCCCACTTGCTGCCTTATAAGTTGTGAAGCAAAGGGAGTAGAATAACTAAACTAATGGTACACTACTCCCTTTGCTTCACAGCTTATAAGGCAGCAAGTGAGGGGTTTTCCTTCGATGTGGGACTCCTAGGACGTTGTCCTAGGAGTTGAAGGACATGCCTAGGACGTTGCAAGCATGCCTAGGATGTTGCCAAGCATGCCCGAGGTCCCGAGTACCCGAGGACGTTGCCAAGCATGCCCGAGGTCCCGAGGACGTTGCAAAAAGCATGCCTAGGACGTTGCCTAGCACGCCTATGGTACCCACAATAAAAGGACCTCGGGCATGCTTAGCAACGTCCTAGGCATGTCCTTCAACGTCCTAGGACAGAGGAGTCCCACATCGAATGAAAACTCCCCCACTTGCTGCCTTATAAGCTATGAAGCAAAGGGAGTAGTGGGACTCCTAAGAACAGCGTCTTAGGACGTTGAAGGACATGCCTAGGACGTTGCAAAGCATGTCTAGGACGTTGCCAAGCATGCCCGAGGTCCCGAGTACCGAAGGATGTTGCCAAGCATGCCCGAGGTCCCGAGGACCTGAGGACGTTGCAAAAAGCATGCCTAGGACGTTGCCTAGCACGCCTATGGTACCCACAATAATAATGATTATACTAATTCCTACAAACACTAGGCTCAAAAATGTTTTTTTGAAACCAAGCATGAAAAGAAAAAATTATAACTTACATTTATATTATAATTTTTTGTATAGTCTGTATTTGTAGCTCAAACCCCAGAGGTATAGAATATGAGCCCAACAAGCCCAATACAATGAATTTGTAGAGAGTGTGTGAAAGAGTTGGGCTGTTAGTGAACTAAACAACGTCTAACAAAGGTTCAACAGGTAAATAATTGCAAGAACAAACTTGAAACTTGAGTAAATTGTTCTCCGAAGAGACAAGCTTTTGTTTATATAATTCTTAGAGCTACAGTAAACTTTTTCTTCTCTCTTCTGCTTCCCCTCCTTCGAGCTCCCTCTCATGAGAGATCCTTTACATTTATATATCTTTCTTTTTTCCATCTTTATTGTACACTTGTTCTTCATCTAAACATTCACTTGAGTATATGTCCCATCAAGTATCTTCTTTAGTTCTCCATGAGTGGCGGTAGCTAAGGTTGCACTGTTCAGGGTCTTCTCCACATAAATGCGGCCAGAAAAGTTGCTGCAGTACATTTAATGCGGTGGGAGCAGCTTTTCCCTTAGATATTTCTCTGTTCTTATCATCTTTATACGTGTATGAAGCTCATCCTTATTGTTGGAACTTCCTAGAAGATTACCCAAACCGCCCAAGTATTTGCTTGACTAGTATTCTTAATATCCAAGAAGGATAATCTCCTCGGATGATATTTCTTGATCATTTCCTTACATGATTTTCCACTTCGGGGTCTTTTCCAATTATTTACTCCTTCTCGGACGGACCCTCATCCTCATATAGGACCCAAGGCCCAATATGTGAATTTGGGCTTTTATCCCTACATTTTTCTATGTTAATCAAGTATTTTTTAATAACTTAATTTTTTATATTTAGAATTTTTTTTAAAATTAATTTTATCTTAAACTTGTCCCCTAAATCAAAATCCTAACTCTGCCATTGTTTGCGTAGATAATTATGCATCATGATATATATTATTAATTCATAATTGCATATTAATATTAGCCCATGTCAATTAATTTGTAAAATGGATACTGAATTATTGATCATACAAATTAATCATACGTGTGTCAAGAACCATATTTTTATTTATTTATTTATTTTGACAAGGTGGAATCAGATTGTTTTTATTTTTTATTATAAAAATCGGAATTAGTTAGATTTATTGAACTACTGAAATGGGAATAGTTTGCTGATCTACCAAATAACTATTTGACCTTGTAAGCAGGAGCGAAGGGGGGGGGGGGGAGGGTGGGTAGGTGCCCCTCTGAACTTTCAGTTTTTTTTTACTAATAATATTATAATGTCCTAAAATGCCTTATTTTCTCTCCCTTGACAAAAAAAAAAAAATTCAATTCACGGTACCTTTGCTCGAAACACTTCTCCTCCTACTATAATTCTAATATATAAAACCAATGGGTCCCACTTAGTAATGATTAAAAATAAATAAATCTCTACATTGAATAAGATAGGAGTCTGAACACACTACACGGTAGCTTGATGGACTTTTAAAAACAAAAACGTACAACTATAATATAAAACCATGGGTCTCACTTGGTAATGTTTAAAAAAAAAAAAAAAGATGTTTTATATCCATTAGTGACTTTGGCATTGATCTTACTAGTTGCAACAATTGCTGTTAAAAGAGTTTTTTCGGCAATGAACATAATTAAAAATCGATTATGTAATCGAATAGGAAATCAATGGATGAATGATTGCAATAGGGTCACGATTTGGAAGCCCAAGAGGGGGGTATGAGCCCAATGAGCCCAGTAGAATGAATTTGTAGAAAGCGGGTAAAAGAGTTAGGCTGTTAGTGGATTGGATATCCTCTTTGGACCTCTCATTCTTGGCTTCTCAACATCAGTGAGTCCAGGAAGGTCATTATCACCTTTCTTCACAATAACCAAGTTCAAAACTGAGAGGTCTGGGCTAACAATGCATCCACGGACAGACTTCCTTCTCCTCTCTCCATTCCTGCGGCCATGACCACGGAAGCAAGGGGTTCCTGTTCAAACAAACTCTGCACCAATTAGTGACAATGACAACAAAACAAATCCAGACGTTTGCTGGAAATGCACACCAAGTTATTTCCTCACAAAAGCAAAAAAAGTACACAAATAATACACAACAAACAAACCTCTGTGGAGCAAGAGACGAACACGGCCAGGAGTCAACACTCCCTGCTTCATTGGAAAACCCTGCTTGTCACAGCCTCCCATTATCTTAAACACGTAACCCCTGAACTCCTGCAAAAAAAAAAAAAAGGAAAATTTTTAATGCAGCACAACTTAAGAAGTAAAAATAGCAAAAGGTTAAAAAGAAAACTACAAGCAACCATACCTCACCCAGTGCATCTCCATTGACTTCTTGTGAGATCCTCTTGTCCCAAAATGCCCGGCTGTAATAGTAGTTTAAGATTGGAATTTCGGTTACTTCTCAATTGCAACATAAAATTTGCGAACGAAAAAAAGAAGAAGAGAACAGCATAAAAAAGTTGCACTTTAAAATACACACATCTGTGGCCACAAAACAAACATAGAGCCAGGCAGACAGGGAAAAATACAAACATATGAATACATTGGCAAAACTTAAGTACCCAAGGTTCCCCGGATTAACTTTAACCATGTTGCTTAACCACTAACTCAC
Source organism: Quercus suber (assembly GCF_002906115.3). Lineage (NCBI taxonomy): Eukaryota > Viridiplantae > Streptophyta > Magnoliopsida > Fagales > Fagaceae > Quercus > Quercus suber. The sequence continues at coordinate 26,122 of NW_027070506.1, read as the reverse complement.
ATGGTCGAATTTTAATCATCCTTGAGAAAGTTAAGACTGTCTACAGTGCATTAGTCAATGCAGTAAGTTATGGCACCTAAGGAAAAGTATCTAAGTTTTCCCAGAACCTAAGAAAACAATTAACAACAGCAACAGTTCATGACATTCCTAAACATAAAAGTGTTAAGAGAATTCACATCAGCTTGTACAAAAATTCCTGCATATTTTAGGATAAGAACCTACTTTTCTATTTTAGATATTCACTTTTCAAAACTAACATCAAATTATCTATTTTACACTACATTTCATTAAAATATTAATTTTTCTTGATTTTTTCACACACAACAAACACCATCGGCTCTCTTCCTTCGTCCTTGAGATACATAAAGAATAAACAACTAAATGCAAAATGAACACGATTATAATAATTTTTTAGGCAAAACTGTTTAAATTCTACACATTTTTCTATCATACATTGTAGACCTTTTTTCTATGGGCATTAAGCCAACAACAATGAAAGATAGCAATCAAAACTCACAATGCAAATCATTAATGCAGATGCCAGATTATTCATTACACACAAATTTTAACCTGAATTATTATCATACACAAAATGGCTAATCATGCATTGCAATGCCAATAAATTATTATTAAACACAAAACTCTATTCATTGCAAAGACATATATACAGGTTAATCACAAACAAATCATTACTATCATTCACAACCCTGTTGAATACAATTGGATCCAAATAAATTTACAATTCCACCAAAATTAATCACACAGAGAGAGAGATAGGTACAGTTTGGCATCGTCGTCGATTTCGAGCTTCTTCTGGCACCCGGTGGTCGGGTTTGCGATGTTAAACTGAAACGAAACGAAAAGGAAAAGTGGATGTAAGAATCGAAGAAAGTTAGGGTTTCAGAGAGAGAGAGAGAGAGAGTTTGATAGATCCAAACCTTCATTTTCGATGAACACGATCGCTACGCTACAGCCGCGATGAGAAAATGCCGCTTCTGGCTCTTGCTCCGCTGGGGCTCTTCGTAGAGATTTAGGGTTTTTGGTTGTGGCTTTGTGGAAGCCTTTTATATATCAGAGTAAGGAAGTCTTCGGTGTTATGAAGTTAATAACAGTAACCCGTGTGAGTGAATTACATGCCGTTGATCTGGATGCGGGTGTTTTGGGTTTTGATTCGATTGGGGTACAGTATTTAACTGTAGTAGGACTGTCTTGTACCATATCCTTACCCCATTTTGGGTTCCCTATTGGGCCTTTTAATGTATGCTGTCATGTAGCTCAAAAAATACATGTTGTCATGGGCCGAATAAGATTGGAACGTTTTATTTCGGGCCTCCAGGCCTATTAAATTCTTTTGGGTGGATATATAGAGCTGGTTTTCACTGATTTTGCCCAATTCGCTAGTCCAGACTCAAAAAATAATAGAAATAACAGCATTAGCATTAGGGGTGTAAAATCCTCCCCCATTTTGCTATTTTAGCTCCTCATATGTCCAAAACCACCAACATCCGGGTTGGTATATCCAAAACTTTTTCCCACCCAGCTACAGTAAGGTTGTAAATTTACAATCTACTGTAGCTGAGGTGTAAATATAAATATAATTTTTTAATTCACTTTCTCCCTAGTTGGCAGTGTAGATTTGATGGAGAGAGAAGAAGAGAGGAAAAAAAGGGAAGAAAAATATGGTAAAGAAGAGAGAGAAATGAGTTGTTTATATTATTGGATGTGATAGTTTATATTATTTTAATGAGTTGTATGTAAAAATAAAAATTGAGATATTGTGTGAGTTGTAAAATGAGTTGGTAAAATAAATAAAATATATTTTAAAGATGTAAAATAGATACTTTTTTGCATCCCCGGATGCTGGTGCTTCATCTATTATAATTTGTAAATATTTTTTTTTATTTTTCAAACAAATAAAAATGATAAACTTTAGAGATAAGTAGTAACTGTAATTTTTTTTAAACATGTGTTTAAAAGTGGCGTAGTGATATAAAAAAAAAGTTTTAGGGGGAAAGAATGCTAAATTTTAGTTTTTATTTTTTTTTTTTTTTAATGGGGTGTGTTTTACTTTTATTCAGAAGAAAAAGGAATAAAAAATGCTAAATTTCAGCGAATAAAAAGATGAACTTAAAGGGAAAAAAAATTCAAAATTTTAGGAGTTCTCTTTTTGAATTTAAAATGAAATTTGTTATTTGATATTTATGACCCTATCTTTTAAGAGAAATTACTCTTCATTAATGAGAATTGTAGGGTCACGATTTGTAGCCCAAGCCCAAAAGGTATGGAATATGAGCTCAATGAGCCTAGTACAATGAATTTGTTGAGAGTGAGTGAAAAAACTGAGCTTTTGGTGGATTGGATGACGGTTAATAAGGATTTAAAAGATGAACAAGCATGAAACACATGTAAACCTCAATAAAATGATTGTCCGAGGAGATAGATTATGAATTAATCCAATAGTTCTGAAGGTTAATATAGTTCTTAGTGCTACAGTAATTCCTTTTCTCACTTTTCTTTCTTCTTTTTTCTCTTCCTTCTTCTTCCATTCTTTTTTCTGTCCCCTTTCTTATGGGAGATCTTTTATATTATATAGTTCCTTTCAGGCCATCCTGATCGTACACTTGTTAATCATCTAAGCCTTCACTCGAGTGCATGTCCCATCAGACAACTTCTCGCTTCCCCAAGTTGTCGTTTCCAGTGTTTTTCCTCTTTATTTGTTTGAAATTGGTAGATTTAAGTATTTAGTGGACAGCCCTGTGAAAATAGAGATTTTTGAGAGAGAATATCACATACCACAGGAGGTCGTCCTACGATATTGTTCCCCGAAAGGAATAGCAACTGACCGAGAAGTATGAGAAGTCATAATCCCTATGATATCTTTCATAGAAGGGGGAATGACTCTCCCCATGGGTGATATTACAAGGGAATATTTTCGTAACCATAGGATTTGTCCTTACCCGTGCGCATCCAATCTTTTTAGAATCCTAGACAGTATCGACGCTCTAAACCAGCATTTAGGCTTAGGGCTCACTTGGCACGACGTGGTTCACATGTACAAGTTTCACAAACAAAAAGGGGCGGGATTTTACCTTAAATCCCAATCTGATATTGTCAAACTCATCTCCAGTCTCCCCAAATCTAACAAGGGGATGAAAGACGACTACCCGATTGCTTCAGGAGCGTGGTATGACGATCTTCATTGCCCAACCCAACTTAGGCTCTTTGTCCTCGGCCTTGTTTAACTTCTTTTTGTCTAATTTTTTTATTGTTCTTTTTTTTTTTTTTTTTTAAACAATGGACTTTAAGTTTTTGACTACACTTAGTTCTTTCTTGGTATTAATAGATAGAAGGCACGTAGCTCCTCGGCTCAGCTTAACTAACATAGCAGCCCTCAATTACCTGCTGAGATCCCAGATTTTTGTAAGTGAAAACGGGCAATTTCGAGCTGTCCATCTAATTTTGGATTTCAAACCTCTTTCGGATAAATTTCAAAAGGTCGACAACGCTATAAGGGCAGGTGACCAGCAGATAAATCGGATCGATGTATCTCGGCCAAATATTTTGGCTCCATACAATCTTCCTCCAGTAGCTCACCCAGTCCCACAGGGTGTTCCTTTGGTCGTCCCACCGATTCAACAAGTTCCCCTTGGAGTAGGGGCAGCTGAAGAAGGGGCTGCCTCTTCTAGTTCCTCGCTCGAAGAGGAAATTGATAAATTTCAATTCGAAGAGAAGGAAGCACAGGGAGTACAAGTGATTTTTATATCGGAGGCCGAGGAAGAACCGGATAGACATTCAAGTGTTCACGCCCCTATTCCTGTGGTCACTTATTTGGAAGACACTTTAGATGAAAAAGAGGAAGACATGGCTTTAAAAGCAGAAGGCAAGAGTCTAAGGGAACTTATGAAGGGAAGGAATAAAGTATCCACCTCGAAAGAAGGCAATAAGTCTAAACCCTTAGCGAATCTTCCTCCTCCCCCTCCTCAGCTTCCTGCTGACCTTGGACTAAAGCTAGTCCCTGAGCTAAAGAAGAAGAGGCCAAATGAAGTCCTTGAAGAAGGCGAGGTGGGCCCTTCGAAGGGAAACAAACAACAAAAGGTGGTCAAAGACTAGCGAGGCAAAATGTCCCCTTCTGTTGAGAGCCGGAAGGATCCTCTCGCGGTTGATGTGCGCCGGCCACCGCGCATATGGTCCCCTAAGCTGGAGGTAGATGGTGCTCTCATCGCTTGGGACACCTCAGTCAGAAACTATCAAGGAGGGCAGGCAAGTCATATTGCTGAGGCCTTGGAGTAGCCATTTCTCCTGCGAAGAGATATGGATGCTTACAGGCGCTTCAATCAGCAAGAACTTTTCCTATCCCTTAAGAGGGATCTGGCTATGGTAAGTGATTTGATCCACTTCTCTAAATAAACGTTTGATGGTTTTTACTCATTCCTCTACTTTGTTTTATACTAAATTTTTCCATTTCTGTTATGTAGATTACCCAACAAGTTTACGTGGCCGAGGAATGGCTTAAGGATACCCGCAACGAAGCTAAGGCGGAGGCCCATTCTCGGTCCGAGGTCGTGAAAATCTTGGGTAATCTTAGAAAGGATCAAGCTAAGCTGTCCAAGTAGTTAAAAGAGGCGATTAAGGCCAGGGGCAGTGCTGATACAGGCCTTAAGACTGCAGAAAGGCAGGCCGAAGATCAACACCAGCAGTTGTATATAACTGAAATTAACCTGCCTACAGAGAGGCAAATGGTGAAAGATCTTTGAGCTGAGCTTCCAAGGGTCAAAGAGGCAGCCCAACTGGCCAAGGAGGCAGCCGAGGCTAAGAAGCAAACATCGTATAAGCTTGGAGTGGAGGAGACTCAAGTCAGGCTCACAGAGGAGCTCTCTGCAGTGTGTAGAGAATACTGTGATGTGTCTTGGGGTAAAGCCTTTGATGCTGCTGGGGTCCTTGCAGACTCTGACTTGAGGCGACCTGAGAGCGTATATTATGATCTTGAAATTTGCGAACTCGTAGGTCCTGACTCCTTCCAACCAAGTCACGCAGCTAACCCTCTTGCCCCCAAAACAAAGACTTAGCTATTAGGACCTTTATTTTATTTTTTTTTATTTTTATTTTTATTTTTTTAAGGGAATGTAAAATACTCTTTTTCTAATCAATGAATGTATTCTTCTTTTATCTCCTATGTCTTCACTATATATACTATCTGGTTTATTGTTATTACAGATAATATTGATCTGTTGTTACTTTAACTTGAACAGAATCAATAATAACACCCTGCTAATGATGCAAATAACTTAACTAAGTACTAACAAAAATTGGTTCGTATAAGAATTAGTAACAAACTTGGTAAATAATGGAAGATAAAGGTGCCTTTTACATTCTTCGACACATAAGCAAATAATTAAGTACTCTACCTTACTTGGGGGTGTTAATCTAAGGACTTGGTTAGAGCTTTTAGGCATATTTTTGTACTTAGTGACTTTGCCTAAATTGGGCCATGTCTAACACTTACAAAGAACGCCACTGAGTGTTAATTTAACCCAAGTATGTAGTCCGAGAGAACTTACATGATTTAGGATCGGTTTAAACACTTATAAAAATTGTAATGACATATTAACCAACTCATATCATCTGGTCCGAGGACTTCAGGCATAATTGAGTTTAAGTTTAGACACTTATAAAAATTGTAATGAAGTGTTACCCAACTCATATCATCTGGTCCGAGGACTTCGGGTATGATTGAGTTTAAGTTTAGACACTTATAAGAATTGTAATGGAGTGTTAACCAACTCATATCATCTGGTCCGAGGACTTCAGGCATGATTGAGTTTAAGTTTAAACACTTATAAGAATTGTAATGAAGTGTTAACCAACTCATATTATTTGGTCCGAAGACTTCAGGTATGATTTAGTTTAAGTTTAAACACTTATAAAAATTGTAATGGAATGTTAACCAACTCATATAATCTGGTCTGAGGACTTCGGGCATAATTGAGTTTAAATTTAAACACTTATAAGAATTGTAATGGAGTGTTAACCAACTCATATCATCTGGTCCGAGGACTTCAGGCATGGTTGAGTTTAAATTTAAACACTTATAAGAGAGTTATAGTAACAGAAAGTACAAAACCCTTATGTAACAGATAAACATATTGATCAAGGAAAAACTCGTTAATAATAATACATTTTAAGGTTGTTTACATTTCATGGGCGTGGTACTACATGATTATCTAAATCTTCTAGAAAATATGCCCCGATGCCAGCCCCTGAGGTAATACGGTATGGTCCTTCCCAATTGGGTCCTAACTTTCCCCAAGTTGGGTTCTTTGCAGTGCCTACAACTTTCCTTAACACCAGATCACCAGGTGTTAAAGGTCTTAGCTTTACATTGCCATCATAACCCTGTTTGAGCTTATGTTGATAATATGCCAATTGGACCATTGCATTTTCCCTCATCTCTTCAATCAAGTCCAAATTCTTCTTTAGTAGTTCATTGTTTGTGCTCAGATTGAATGAACTGGTTCTTAACATTGGGAAACCAGATTCTAGAAGGGCGACAGCTTTAGCCCCATAAGTCATTGAGAAGGGGGTTTCCCCAGTAGATCTGCGAGGAGTGGTTCGATATGTCCGGAGAGCATGTGGCAGTTCTTCCACCCATTTGCCCTTCGCATCATCTAGCATTTTCTTTAATCCATTCACTATGATCTTGTTAACAGCCTCAGCTTGTCCATTCCCTTGGGGATAAGCAAGGGTGGAATATTTGTTCATAATTCCCAATTTACAACAATAACCTCTAAACGCTTTGCTATCAAACTGAAGGCCATTGTCTAAGATAACGGTATGAGGAATCCCAAATCGAGTGACGATGTTTCTCCAGACAAATTTCTTGGCATCTACATCTCTAATGTTTGCCAGAGGTTCAGCGACCCATTTGGTGAAATAGTCCGTGCCGACCAGCAAGTATCTCTTGTTTTCTAGTGCCTTAGGGAATGGACTTACAATGTCTAAGCCCCACTAAGCGAATGGGCAAGGGCTAGATAGTGGATTAAGGATCCCCCCAGGTTGGTGTATGTTTGGTGTGAACCGTTGGCACTGATCTCATTTTTCACATATTCTTGGGCCTTCCTTTGCATATTTGGCTACCAATAGTCTTGGGTGATGGCTCTATGTGCTAGGGATCTACCTTCAGTATGGCTTCTACAAATTCCTTCATGTAGCTCCTTGAGGAGTAATTCAGTTGTCTTAGGATGTACACACAACAAATATGGTCCTGAAAAAAAGCGTTTATATAATTTATGGTTCTCGAACAACTAGAACCGAATGGCCTTTCTCCGTACCTTGTCAGCCTCTGATTTTGCTTCAGGCAGAATGTCTTCCTTCAGGAATAGAACTATGGGGTCCATCCAGTTGGGCCTTGCTCTGACCTGGACTCGGACTGTTTCTTTTTTCATCTCTGCGGGTTTGTACAAATCCTCTACGATGATAACCCGAGGCAGATTCTATGCCGAAGAGGTCGTAAGTGTGGCTAAGGAGTCAACATGTGTGTTTTCGCTTCTGGGGATGTGCAGTAAGTTGAAAGATTTAAATCCTGATTACAGGCATTTAACCTGACTCAAATATCCCTGCATTCTTTCATCTTTCGCTTTGAATTCTCCTTTTACTTGGCCGATGACTAACCTTGAGTTCAAGAACATTTTCACTGCCTTTCCGCCCATTTTTTGAACGATGGTCATTCCCATCAATAGAGCTTCATATTCAGCCTCATTATTTGCAGCTAAGAAATCTAGCCTCAATGACTTTTCAACGGTGATTTTCTCAAGGGATACCAGCACTAGCCCCACTCTGGAACCTTTTCGGATTTGCTGCACCGTCAATGTACACCTCCTGGGATGAGGAGCCTCGTTGGGATATCATACCAACCGATTTTTCATCCATGTTTTGTGTTGGTACCAATTCTTCTAATGGGGGTTCAGCGAACTTGGCCACCAGATCTGCGAGGACTTGGCCCTTGATGGAGGTATGAGGCATGTACTTGATGTCGAAAGTCCCTAGAACTGTACTCCATTTAGCTATCCTCCCTGTGTAATCAGCACTTCAGAGTATGGCTTTAAGCGAAAGCTGGGTGAGGACAACAACTGTATGTGCTTGGAAATAATGGGGCAACTTCCGTGTACCATGCACTACTGCTAGGATGGCTTTTTCTAGCAGTAGATAACGAACCTCTGCCTCATGCAGTGACTTACACACATAATAAACTGGCCGTTGTACACCACGATCAACTCGTATCAATACCAAACTTACAGCATAAGGGACTACAGCAATGTAGGCAAATAGAACCTCATCTAGCTCAGGACTGGACATGATTGGTGATCGAGCTAGATAGTTTTTAAGCTGCTGGAAAGTTAAGGCACATTCTTCAGTCCACTCAAACTCCTTTCATTTGTTGATCAACAAGAAAAAAGGTCTGCATCTATCTGCTGATCGAGAGATAAACCGGTTCAAAGCAGCGGCCATTTCGGTCAATTTTTGGACTTCTTTGGGATTCCGAGGTGGTTGCAAACTGTTAATAGCCTTTATCTAGTCGGGATTGACCTCAATCCCCTTGTGAGTTACCATATAACCCAAGAATTTGCCTGATCCCATGCCAAACGAGCACTTGGAAGAGTTTAGATGCAACTTATATTTTCTAAGAACTTCAAAGATGTTTTCCAAGTCTCCTACATGCTCAGAAACTGCCTTGTTTTTCACCACCATGTAATCTATGTAGATTTCAATATTCTTATCCAACTGTGGCTCAAACATCATCATTATCATTCTTTGGTAGGTGAATCCTGCATTTTTCAAACCAAATGATATCACTTTATAGTGGTAGTTCCCAATGAGGGTGACAAAAGTAGTCTTCTCCTGATCATCCAGGGCTAAAGGTATTTGGTGATAACCTTGAAAGGTGTTCAGGAAGCTTATTCATGGATGGCCTACAGTTGCATCCACTAGCTGGTCTATTTTAGGCATAGAGAATGGATCTTTAGGGCAAACCTTATTCAAGTCTGTGAAATCTATGCACACTCGTCACTTCCCACTCTTCTTTTTCACCACCACAATATTTGCTAACCATTCAGGATAAAAAAACTTCCTTAATAGCTTCAGCTTGCTTGAGCTTTGTTACTCCCTCTCGTACTGCATCAGCATGCTCCTTGGATGGGCGCCGAGGAGGCTGTTTCTTAGGGGTGACCAATGGGTTGACATTCAGGTGGTGATAGATGAATTCTGGATCCACTCTTGAGGCTTCATAAGCATTCCAGGCAAACACATCTACATTTTCCTTAAGAAATTCTAATAACACCTCTCTTTCTTGAATGGGTAATTGAGAACCAACCTGAAAGAACTTCTTAGGATCATCGCCAATAACCACCTTAACCAAATTTTTGCATTTCGCCCCCTTGGCTGAATCATCTATGGGCCACGCCAGAGATTTTAACTACTATAAATCCTCTCCATCATGGGCCGAGGACTCAGCCTCGGGCTTATGTTGGATGGCAGCCACCAAGCATTTTCTGGCCACAGATTGATCTCCTAAGTTCTCCTTAACCTGGCATTCGGACGGATATTTAACCTTTTGGTGGAGAGTAGAAGAAACAACTCCTAGTGTATGTAGCCAGCGTCTGGCCACGATTCCTGGATAGGGTGAATATGCATCTACGATAATGAAATCTACCTCTACTACTTCTAGACCAGTTTGCACAGGTTGTAGGATTTGCCCCTTTGGGACAACGACCTTCCTGTCGAAACTCACCAAGGGGAAACTGTAGGGCGTTAAGTCCTCGGGTTTTAAGTTTAGCCCTTTATACTGGTCGGGGTACATTATCTCAGCCTCACTACCTTGGTCCACCATCACCCTCTTCACATCATACCCTCAAATTCTAAGAGTGATTACCAAAGCATCGTCGTGGGGTTGGATGGTTCCGATTTTATCTTCATCCGAAAAGCCCAAAACTTGTGAAATTTCCATTCTAGCCCTTTTCAGATCTTGATTAATGTCTCTTGCTGATAGACGGGCTATAGACATAACCTTGGATGGGTAGGATCTTGTTCTCCCTGGTGCAGCAAAAATGACATTTATCGTTCCCAAGGGGGGTCTTGAAGAATCATCTCTCCAAGATTCCGAGTTTGCTTGGCTCCCTTGACCACTAGAGTGATGCAAAAGCTGTTTTAACTTGCCTTCGCAGACAAGCTGGTCCAAATGGTCCCACAGACTTCTACAATCCTCTGTGGTATGCCCGTGATCTTGATGGTATTGGCAATAGAGGTTATGGTTGCGTCTTTTAGGGTTTTCCATCATTTTATTTGGTCGTTTGAAGAACGGCTCATTCTTAATCTTCTCCAAAACTTGATGTACTGGCTCTCAGAACTCGGCGTTGACTGCTTGGAGATTCGCCGACCCCGATTGTCCAATAAAATCTCTCCGTGGTCTATTATTACTGTACCGATCCGACCTGAAGTTCCTCCTCTCCTGGGGGATAACCTTATCCTTCCCTTTCCCTTACTGTTGATCCTCTTCAACCCTTTTATACTTATCAATCCTATCCATCAGTTGACACACATTGGTGACAGGTTTGCCAGTCAGAGATTTCCTCAAACCGTGGTCGGCGAGGAGGCCGAGCTTAAAAGTACTGATAGCCACTTCATCAAAATCGCCATCTATCTCATTAAACATCTCCCAGTACCTATCTGAATACATTTTCAGAGTCTCACTCTCTTGCATGCTCAAGGATAGTAAGGAAGTCAAAGGCCGAGGAACTCTGCGACATGTGACAAAACGGGAACCAAATTCCTAAGTGAGCTCCTTGAAAGAACATATAGAATCTGCTTTCAGGCTGTCAAACCACCTTATTGCAACTAGTCCTAGACTGGAGGGAAACACCTTACACATCAAAGCTTCATCCTTGGAATAGACAGCCATCCTCTGGTTGGAATGGATGTGCTCCACAGGGTTTGTTCGACCATTATAGATGGTGAACATTGGGTGATGAAAATGATGAGGAAGTCTTGACTCTTCAATCTTACGCGTGAAAGGCGACCTGGAGATTTGGTTCAAGGCCTTGCTCATAGCGTTATTTCCTACACCTCTATGTGACGGGCTTCGAAACTACCGCTCACGATGATGCTCTTCTTCATAGGAAAAGGATTCACTGGGTGGGGTTCAAGACCTTTGCCTGTAATTAACGTCCTGTTCGTCATCGGAATAATCGTCAAAGTTCGAAGAAGCCCACTTCCTCTTTGCATGGCGTAACTCTATTTTTAATTAATCAATTTTCAGTTGCATGTTCTTGTTGTTCTCTGCATGGGAAATGTGACTTCCACCTCGAGGCTGACTTCGGTCAGTGTGTGTGGTGTGCACTCTTCCTTCACAATCACCTCTCTGTTCAAGGTTGAGAAAAAGATCGCCACGTTGGGATGCCCTTAATTCTGCTAGTTATGGACCTGGTTCTGCCATCGTTAACTGTTGCTTTCACTATCGCTCAAGCTCTCCCCACAGACGGCGCCAATTGTAAGGTCACGATTTGTAGCCCAAACCCAAAAGGTATAGGATATGAGCCCAATGAACCCAGTACAATAAATTTGTAGAGAGTGGGTGAAAGAGCTGGGTTTTTGGTGGATTGGACGACGGTTAATAAGGATTTCAAAGATGAACAAGCTTGAAACACATGTAAACCTCAATAAAATGATTGTTCGAGGAAATAGATTATGAATTAATCCAATAGTTCTGAAGGTTAATACAGTTCTTAGTGCTTCAGTAATTCCTTTTCTCTCTTTTCTTTCTTCTTTTTTCTCTTCCTTCTTCTTCTATTCTTTTTTCCATCCCCTCTCTTATGAGAGATCTTTTTTATTATATAGTTCCTTTCAGGCCATCCTGATCGTACATTTGTTAATCACCTAAGCCTTCACTCTAGTGCATGTTCCATCAGACATCTTCTTTGGCTCTTTGTGAATGGTGGTATCTGAGGCTGCACTGTTCAGGGGTCTTTTCCACATAAATGCGGCCAGAAAAGTTGTTGTCGTGCATTTAATGCGGTGGTAGCAGCTTTTCTTTTAGATATTTCTGTGTTCTTATCACCTTTGTACGTGCTTGAGGTTCATCCTGATCGTTGGAACTCCCTAGAAGGTCACCTAAATTATCCAAATGCATGCTTGACCGATATTCATCATATCCGAGAAGGAGCTACTCCTCGGACTATATTCCTCCATTCTTTACTTACGTGATTCTCAACTTTGGGGCCTCCTCCAATCATTTACTCCCCTTCGAACATATTCACGTCCTACGTCTTCGGATAAGGCCCAAGGCCCAATATACAAATTTGGGTTCTTATCCCCACAAGAATATTTTTGAACCACAAAAAAAAAGTTGAATTCAAAAAGGAAAATCATCTTATAGATAGTATAAATATAGATAGCAACGAGCCCATTAATTTAGGTTGAATCAATAGCTTAGCCTACTAAAACCAAATTTCAAATGTTAAATGAAGAAAAATAATTATGATGAATCAAACCAATAGCTCAAATAGTTTAAAATTTTTCATGGCAATAATATCAAATAAAATCAAATTTAAATTTCATATTCTAAGAAAGAAATTTAAAAGACCAAGAAACAGATTGGAACAGGCATAACCCTTGATCTTATTATTAACCAACAACTGAAAACTTTCCATTTTAATATTATACATTCTTGTGATTGGATAATTATAAAATCTAAATCATAATTATTAAAGAGAAATTTTATGTTTATAATATTTTCACAACAAATTTTAGGTGAAAGATCATTATTGGTTGTTATTAGTGGGTAAAAAAGTAATTTCAGTAGTGGGCCAAGATTAAAATCAGTAACAACTTATCACATGAAAATGTTATTGATGTATTATTACAAGTTATTAAATTATAAGACATGAAAAGAAGAATGACAATTTTTTTTAATGATTGTTCTACTTGTAAAATCTTTAAGAAAAATTACATTTTAAATCTGCAATGATAATTGTAAATTAACTAAACTAATTTAATAATTAATGAGTGTAGCTACAAAGAGAAAAGAACCACTTGGCAAAACTATAACTTTTGGTGCTCAACTTTAATTATATAATATACGATTTCTTACTTATCCAAAAAAACATGTAATATTCTTGCATATTAAAATAATTTATAATGAAAATTAAATTTTGTATATGCATACTAATAATATGTGATTGCAGCCAAGAGTTTTATAATTCAATTAGTACATTTTAGTATTTTCAATAGAAACGTACTTGATTTAAATCACTATTCTCATTGGTCATTATTGAATTATCTTATATAAAAGAGAAATTACAAAGGAGGGGATAAGATTCCATCTTGCTCAAAGGTTCCTAGGCAATATTAATATATGATTGTAATATGTTGAATAAGGTGTAATACAAAAAATCTGTGTGTTCAATGCTGCTAATTTGAAAATCTAATGAGTGCGTAGAGTTAAGATAAGAGCTACTAAATTAAGTGCCCGTTTGGTTGGGCTTTTAGAGCCCACTTTTACCATTTATGCGCATTTGTAAAATGCTGAGACAGTTTTTTGCGTTTAGCTCAACCCAAAACGCAACTTTTTGGAAAAAGTTGCATTTTGGGCCAAGGCAAAAAATAATCTATGAACGCGCAACAATATGGAGCTTCAGAGGTCCATAAGCAAAGGCAAACGCGCATATGTATCCGTTAGGTCTGCCTGTTTACCAAATTACCCTTGCAATATATATACCTCAGTTCTCACACTTCACGCTTTCTCTCGTCTCTTCTCTGCTCTGCCGTGCCCTCACCTCTCTCACTTTTACGCTCATCTCTTCTCTGCTCTACCCTCTCCGTGGTAAGTGAGCCGTGAACCTTCTTCCTCTTTCCTCTTCTTCTGGCATTAGCTCATCTCATCCGTCTTTCTTGCACTGAAGTGTTTTTTTTTTAACACCGATCTGCTACCAAAATACCAGGTACCCATCTGCTACCAAGAACACCGATCTGCTACCAAAACACCAAGAACACCGATCTGCTACCAAAATACTAGGTACCAACACTGATCTGAATTTTTTTTTTTTTTTTAACCGAGTGTGGGAAAAAAAATTTTAGCTAAAAAATTTTCAGTGCTACATGCTTTGTAATTTCTTGCCGGGTACTAAAAAATTTTCAGTGCTACATGCTTTGTAATTTTTTTTTTCTTTTGTGGATGCTCTGTAACATTGATGATGATAGTGCTACATGCTTAGGGAAAAATGCTTTGTAACAGTGCTTTGGGTAATTTTTCTTTTGTGGATGCTTTGTAATTTTAGGGAAAAATTCTTTGTAATCTGTAAAATGCTTTGTAAAATGCTTTTCTGTTGGCTGTAAAATTCTTTGTAAAATGCTTTTCTGTTGGCTGTAAAATGCTTTGTAATCTCTCGCGCAATGCTTAGGGAAAAATTCTTTGTAATTTTTAGTGCTACATGCTTTGTAATTTTTTTTTTCAGTGCTACATGCTTAGGGAAAAATGATTTTACCAGGAATACATCCGTCAAAGATTGATTCTGCTATACAGGCAGTATAAAATATAAAAATGCTTGTAGTGGTATCGCGAAATGTCATTGCTTCATACATTCTTGGCTTAAAACAAATTTCGAGCTACTGCTAGCTTTGAAAAACCAAAAAAGCTTTTAAGTATACTTGTCCATTTCTTGTTAGTCTATGCATATTATGGTGCATTTTTACATGTGCAATAAACTTCATTTGATGGATGGTATTGTATTACTTCACAAGCTTTGGAATTGTTAAGTTAGATAGGATTCAGTTGATGGATGGTATTGCATTTTTACATGTGCAATAAACTTCATTTGATGGATGGTATTGTATTACTTCACAATTTCTCTCACCTGCTAATGCTATATCTATATATATATATATATATAGATATATTCCAACTAATTAATTAAGCAACCTAAATCCATTCTGATCCAGGAGTATGACTTTTTTTTTATATATTAATTTCTTTCAAAATCAAGAGCATTTTTATATTTTATGGACATAGACTCGTTTAGTCTAATCTGTGGTTTCGCTAATCTGCTAATACTTGTTTAGTTATTTGTTTTTGTTGATTGGAATTTAACAGTTTGGGTTTGGGGTCTGAAAATCAGAGGAGAGAAAAGACAATATGTAGTTGTTGTCAGGGTAATCATGGGGTTTTTATTAATAGTGATCTGATTAAATTAAAAACATTGCTAGTTTTTATGGTTTGTTTTTATGGTTTTAAACACTGCTAGTTTAACGTATATCCAAACATTGTTTGCTTATTTTCCATTTACTATTTTTTAGTTCAACCTTGCCTGCTGTGAGATTTTTTATATTTTAAGTCAGCGTTAAATATTTGTAATTGCTAAATTATGAATTCTATTTTTTGCATTTCTTGTGGTTGGTTATCTTTATAGATGGGTAAAAACACCACTTCCAACCCTGAGGAAAAAAAGGCTAGAGCATTATGGGATATTAATCCAAGCTGGACAACTACTTTTTGTAAGCTTTGTGTGGAACAGATTCAACTTGGGAATAGATCAAAAGGTGCTGCCTTTAGTACCGAAGGTTGGACTACTCTAGTGACCAAATTTTGTGATGAGACCGGTCAAAACTATGGTAGGGGTCAATTAAAAAGTAGGTGGGATGTATTAAAAGGTGAATGGAGAGTGTGGGAACAATTGAGGAATCTTGACACAGGTTTAGGTTGGGATGCAGAGAAGGGAACGATTCTTGCTACTGATGATTGGTGGACGCGGAAGTTGGAGGTGAGTTGAGTATTTTATTAATATGTAGTTAGTTGGAGATAGTTTTTTTATATTATTGTTATATGAGTGAAATTACAATTACATTTTGTAGGAATTACCCAAAGCTAGAAAATTTCGAGAGAAAGGTCCACATAATCTAGATGAACTTGATATAATGTTTAGGGATGTTGCAGCAACTGGAGTAGCTGCATGGACCCCTTCTTCAAATACACTCCCTCCAACAATGCCACAAGAGGGTGCTGGTGATTCAGATGGTAGCTCCGAATTTAAGGATGATCGATGTGACATGAGTTTAGACATTGATAGTTTGCAGCAAGGACATACTAGTCAATCACGTAGTTCTAAACAAAAGCGAACTAGTGAATCAATACCCTCACAGAAGAAAGAGAAGAAGATAGGAGGAGTTGCAATGTTGGACAATCGTATTAGTCAATTAATAACTGTATGTCAGAATAGGCATGAAGGTACTTCTCAAGAGTCACCAAGTTCAATTGATAATGTCATGGCGATTGTGAGAACACTTCCTGGAGTGGATAGTAAGTTTGTGATTCAAGCTTCCATTGTCTTACTAAAAAGGTCACGTAGGGAGATGTTCCTAGCTTTCAAGGAGCCAGAGTCACAGCTGGAGTGGCTACAAGAAATGATTTGTAGGGAAAACAAGAAGTGACCAACCTTATGTGGTACTCTGTATTAGCTTAGGACTAATATTATTTTTATGTTGTATTAGCTTACGACTAATATTAGCTTTATTAAGTATGCTATGTTGTATTAACTTTAAACTATGTTATGTGATATTTAGTATTAGTTTTGGACTACTATATGTGTAATATAATATTAACTTGATGTTTTGAATTGGGACCTATTGTTGCCTTTTGTTACTTTGTTGATTATTATGTTGATTTATATTAA
>NW_027070506.1:0-3182 GCF_002906115.3 Quercus suber | reverse complement strand
ACCAAAAGTTAGAACACCACTTCTTTATCTTAAAAAATAATTATAGTAACCATAAGGAGGTAAGAGTCATATTATTTTTACGAGTTATAAGGGTGAAAAGTTATCATTGGTAAATCACTTTTGCATATTTCCTTAGTAATATCATTTTTATCGTGTACCAATTAATATATGTCATCCCAACCCTAAGACTTTTTGAATTTAATTTGACGATCTTTTCTTGCAAGTAGCTTATGATCTACTTTTATAGTATTCAATTTGCCTTGACTTGGGCACCTTATCAATTTGCTTCTTCATGCCTTACGTTGCCACTGGAATAAAAAAATATTAAGTATTGAATCGATTGAATGGTTATTAGTTATTAAACCTCAAAATTTGATTTTGACCCTTTGGATTTAGTCATATATGCGACTTGATGGCCTTATTTGGATTGTAGCATTAATGTTAGGCCAGGTGTTTTACATTGTTTGTGCTTTGAACTATAGTGCTATTTTATTTTATTTTTTATTTATAGTAAATCCATTAGGATGGCACAACAAGCACTATAGTTCAAAGCTCAAACAATGTGAAGCACCTGGCCTAACATTAATGCTACAATACAAACAAGGCCATCAAATCGCACATATAAGTTATAACTAAATCCAAAGGGTCAAAATCAAGTTTTGAGGTGTAATAAGCTAATGGGCAATCAATCCTTACCTTATTTTTGGAGGGGGATCAATCCTCACTTGCGTCGGCGAAAACGTTATTGTTTTGTTATCTTTTAATTTTTTGTGAGAATCAAACTTTATTGTTTTCAAATCAAGGAAAACTGAATATCAATTAAGCTAGAGGCTCAGTAATAATATATTAATATCCCATAAAGAAACTAACAAATGATTGTTACACAAGAGAGCAAGCCCAATTATAATAGTAGACAATGTGCCACGAGATTATCGAGTACTTACAAGTTTATATGAAAATATTTTGTAAAAAAATTATCTTTCTATTTCATGTATAGGTACTTATTAGGTAATATTATATTTTGAAATTAGTTATATTACATATCTATATGTCACTAAAAATTAAAAGAGAAAATGTGAATTTTAATATGATCGATATATTTTAGTATAAAAATATATTATTTGAATGAAATAAAAAATATTTAATTATTCTCACTAACTTAATTGAATAATTATTGTTATTTTTTTTAGTTTTCTATTGCGTGAATTATTAAATTTACTTGTGTGTTTTGATTATTATTTTTAAAATTGTTGTTAAAGCAACTAAAGTTGAACAAGAATGTCATATACTCATATTCTAAATGAATTGTTTTTAAATATAAATCCTAGAAAATGAAGTTTTTGATATTCTCACTATTCATATAGGAAAAACACGCTGTTACAAATTTGTAATGATTTTTTTTATTTTTACAATGAACAACTAGCATCACCCCTGATAATAGAAACAAAACAGGGGATCATCTAACTTTACAATTAAGGGACCATCTAACTAGAGTGTGGACAGTCAAATTAACCCACCGAAGAACCCACAAAACATAGAGATTAGACGAGACACACACCATACTTTGCATATCATAAAGGATGGGCCTAATTCTCAGAGGGCGCTGACTAGGATCAATCAGAGCATCCTAACAAATCTTGAAATCAATCTCAATAATAATTGAATCAGCCTCCAGGTTTGTTGCCAAAGATAGAGATTAGACTCACAATGATTGACCCTGTAATTTCAAGTAGTACTCACATTATACTATTAAAGCATTTGAGTTCCAAGTTCAAAAAGATCACTTTGAGGTCTTTTAGATCTTTCTCCCTTTTACACTCGCACAATTTACTCCAATTGTTTCATTGTCAACAAGAAGACTGAAACAAGACTTTTTGTTGTTTATTCTTTATCGGTATCGTGACATAGATGTGTGGTGTCCTCCATAGCAGAAGTAAGACTAACTCGACTTATTGTTTGGTGTCCTGCGTTAGGAGATGAGCTGCTATTCAGGTTATTGTAGAAAAACTGAGCAGCAAGATAAATTGTAGGGAGTTCAAAGTGGCTTGCAAGTAGCACCAGCCTTAGTGTGAGTTGCCTATAGATGACAAATGACTTACTAATTTTTGTGAAGGCATGAGCTTCATAGGCCAAACCCAAACTTCAAACCTAAGGCCAAACCCATCTCCACTCACATGGTCAGCTGGCTTTGTGATCATATTTGCGTTGATACAAGAAGCTGTGATCGAACAATGGAGCCGGCTCGATTATATAGTTGGGGGTTTAAGGTGATAAGTTTAAGTGGAGTCATTGTATTTAGATCCCAATTAAATAAATTTATTTAGTATTAACAAAGCTAAAGTTAATTTGATAAATTAATACTGATCAAACTAAAGTTAATTTTATATAGAGAATCAAATATTATGATTCAAGAATAAAAATTTATTATATCTTATAGATAATGTGATGCATGCTAATAGATTTTGATTTTGGCATTAAGAAAGAAATATAGATTGTTTGGTGTGTGGACATGTGAAAGATTAAATAGGTAATGTTGACAACCTGACAATCTATTGTATAGAATATTGACTTTCAATGGATTGAATTTTTGTTGGTATAATATTTTAGAGACCTTTTTGAATGTGATAAAAATACTAAAATAGTACTCAACTTAAAAATAAAAAAATAAAAAAAAATAAACAACTTAGAATCATGAAAATGCTAAAATTATTACAAATTTTACTGCTTATTACATAAAACACATAAATTGATATGGTAATTAATGTAATTTGTAGATTTCAACAATCTAGTAAATAAATGTTTAATTTTTCAAGTAGTTACCAAAATTGTAATATTTTTAACATCACTCAACAATTTTAGGCATTTTTATAATGACAAGTGACCTTTTTATAGAGGGTGGGATCATTAAAAAATTTGGGGCCTTAAGCCTTGGCCTAAGTTGCCCAGGCCTTGATCTGCCACTAGCCTCATCGACGCTTTGGCATCACCATTGTGGGTTTCAAGGTCATTTCACCATTTTCTCTCTTTGGGTATGAATTTGATTTAGGGATTTTGAATCCCAATTGTGCATCTTATGTGTAAGTATGTGAGTTTAGATGGAGTTTAGAGTTTTTTTTTTTTTCCCTCAAAAATATTCTTCCACACAAAACCCAAACTAACGTTAAAAAAAAAAGACATTTAAA
>NW_027070505.1:101878-109191 GCF_002906115.3 Quercus suber | reverse complement strand
TTTTTTTTTTTTTTTTTGGCTTATGAACAATAGCCCATCAAGTCTGATGGGCTACTATACATTAGCTATTGAATTTCTTGTCTTAAAATATTACCAATTACTTATTATATTAATTCTTTCTCTCTCCTCCTCCGGATTTCTTTTTTTTTCTCTCATTCTCTCCGTTGCTTCTTCTTCTTCTTCTTTTCTCTCATTCTCTCATTCTCTCCATTGAAGGGGGTGTTGCGTATCCAGAAGAGTCAGACTTCGTTTCAAGCAACAATCTTTGAAAGGAAAGATACTTGTTGTTGATTCAATGTAGGATAGTCCCTACAAGATAGGAGTTCACCCATGTCCACAGTTTTGATTACATACAAGTCTAGTTCTGTTCAACTCATAGCCCCTAATCCCACTGGTGATGATATTGTCATTGGGGATTAGAAAGTTGCTCTGCCTTACAAGGAGTGGTTAGCTGATCTAGGAGTTAGTGTCTCGATGCCAAAGTCACTGGTCAATCAGTAGGCAAAATCATCTGGGGAAGGAAGCAAGGTGGAGTGAATCATGGTCTCGTTGCTTCTTTTTTTCTCTCCATCTTGGATATCTCTCACAAAAGTTGAAATCAAACTGGTATGCCAACTTCAATCATTTGAAATCATATTTCTAATTTGCTATTTTTTGAGTTTAGAAAAATGGGTTTCTAGGTATATGATGGGTTTGTGTTCTGTTTGCTATTGATTTGGATTTTAGGGTTTGAAGTGAATAGGGTGATTTTTTATTTCTAGGTTTGGGACTGAGTTCAAAATGGGTTCAGATTTAGGTAAATCTTGAAATGAATTTGGATTTTTGTTTGTTCTATAATTTATTGTTTCCCTATTTTTGATTCTTGGTGGATTCCGTATATGATGGGTTTATGTTATGTTTGCTATTGATTTGGATTTTGGGATTTCAAGGGAATAGAGTTGATTGTTTATTTCCAATTTTAGGACTGAGTTCAAGATGGGTTCAGATTTAGGTTAATCTTGAAATGAATTTGGATTTATGTTTGTGTTTATTCTATAATTTATTGTTCCCTTGTTTTTGATTCTTGGTGGATACCCTTGTTTCCCCTGTTTTTGATTCTTGGTGGATACCTGACATTAGTGTGAACAATGGTCCAAAGTTTCAATTTACAAGATACTGACAATAGGGAATAAACTTTGAGGAAATAATGGTCCAAAGTTTCAATTAGAGAAAGCTTAACCATTAAGTACTTGCTGCAATGATTGTGTGTTTTTTTTGTGGCAACAACTTGAGAAATTTGTTCCATGGGTCATAATGCAAATTATGCACATAATATGCTTCTAAATGACTTGGATTCTGATGATAATTTTGAGATAATTGTGCTTCTTGCATTGGAAGAAGAACGATTAGAAAGAGAGGGGGCGTTAACATCACATCGTGATTATGTTCTAGGCCGTAGGATCATCCAACGTGATCATGGGCAAGGCCACCAAAGACTTTTTCAAGACTATTTTGCAGAATCACCAATATATCCTCCTAACGTACTTCAAAGGAGGTTTCGAATGAGTCGTTCTCTTTTTCTATGTATTAAATCTAATCTAGAAGAGAAAGATGAATATTTTGTTCAAAAAAGAAATGCTACCAGAGTGCTTGGTTTGTCTTCCCTTTAGAAGATAACTGCCACACTAAGGATGCTTGCCTATGGAGCAGTGGTGGATTTTACAAATGAATATGTGAGAATTGGAGAAAGCACTACAATAGAGAGTCTCAAAAAATTTGTTGAAGCCATAGTCGATATTTATTCTATAGAATACTTGAGCTCACCAAATAGCAATGACATTGCTAGGTTGCTAAGAGTTGGTGAAAGTCGTGGATTTCTAGGGATGCAGGGAGCATTGATTGCATGCACTGGAAATGGAAGAATTGCCCATCAGGATGGAAAGGTCAATATACTAGTCATAGTTGCAAGCCAACAATTATTTTGGAAGCTGTAGCATCATATGATCTTTGGATATGACATGCATTTTTTGGGTTACCTGGGTCTCATAATGACATCAACGTGCTAGACCATTCTTTTATATTTACCAAGCTCGCTCAAGGCCTTGCATCTTCTGTGAATTACTCAATCAATGGTCGTGTATATACGATGGGATACTATCTTGCTGATTGTATATATCCTTCATGGTCCACTTTTGTAAAGACAATCCGAGCTCCACGAGGTAAAAAGAATAGTCTTTTTGCTACAACTCAAGAGTCAACAAGGAAGGATGTAGAGCATGCATTTGGAGTACTTCAAGCACGATTTGCAATTATTCATAAGCCTGCACGTCTTTGGAGAATAGAGGCTCTTGATTACATTATAAAGGCATGCATAATATTGCATAGCATGATAATTGAAGATGAACGTGATGCCAATGGAGCAAAAGACTTTGATTATGAACAAGTGCCTGAAAGCATCCCTACAACAGTGTCCGACGAGCCTACAAAAGAATTTAGTCAATTTGCAGCGTTCATTGCAGCCCATAAAAAAAAAATTAAAAATAGAGAAACTCATTCTAAACTCCAATTGGATCTCGTTGACCACTTGTGGCAACGATATGGCGAGATGTAGGATCATCTAATTTTAAGTTTTATGCTCGCATTAATTTTTATGTCTTTAGTCTTTATTGTAATTTGAAATTTCTCTTCATTTATGTTAGTCTTGTATAGGTAAAATTCAATGTAATTTGAAATTTATCAAATCTATGTTAATCTTAAAATTTATCAAGTCTTTTTGAAAAATATGACTATTGAGAAATATTACCATTTGAAAAAATGACCCTTTAAAAAAAGGGTTTTGAAAAAATATAATTGTTGAAAAATTTGAAAATGTTACTATTGGGAAATTTAAAAATATAGCTGTTAGGAATTTGAAATATAGTTGTTGTGAATGAATAAAGAAAGATTAAAGAAGATTAAAGAAAGAATAAAGAATGAATGAAGAAATAATATTTAAATGATATAGAGAATGAGATAGATAATCTGTTACAAGTGTATTTGAAAAAGTGAGTAGCTAAAAAGTAAAAGTCACTGTTCATTCTCCAAATAATACAAAAATTTAGAAAATCTGATGGAGATGCTCTTATCCGTTGGAATGGTGAAAAGTTGCTTCACTTCTTGCCGGTTAGGAACTTTAGCTTCATTCTACATTCGCTTTCTTAAATTTGTGAGCAGTATGGTCCCTATTTCCATCCATTGCTAAATCCATCATTGTGTGTTGTTATGTCAAACTTTAGTAATAATAATAATGATTTTTTAAAAAATTATATATTGTTCAACGCCCACTATTTTCCTATGCTGCAATATTGTTGAACAATACATGCCAAGGCAGCACCATTTCATAAAGCATAAGGAATAAGTCGGGCCAAGTTCATATTAAAGCCCAATTTTCCATCTAACAACAATAGTTTGGCTTAAGCCCAAAATACTCCATACATTTTGGATTGGGCTAATGGTCCGATACTTTACAAAATGGGCTCGTAAGCTATATATTTTTACATCAGTAATAGTCTCAACTCTCATGGGCTTTATAATTTTTCACCTCATGAATTCGGCCATGGCTCATATAATTATCAAAATCATGTGATGGGCTCATGGGCCATATCTCTCTTGGGTTTGGCTCAAAAGCCCCTTTTTTTTTATGGGAGTTGATCTTGCACAATAGTAAAACTCCAAACTCTCCCTAAAACCTTAGTCTCAAGAGAGGCCCTCCTTAATTTATTTTTATATATATATATATATATATACTATATATAAAAAAGATTCTTCTTTCCATCCAAAAAAAAAAAAAAATCTTCTTTTTCAATTAGACTTTTTTGTGATTCAAAAATGCCCTTTGACCCTACGTTAAGTAGAACTTATGGACAACCTAGTAAAAATATATCTCTAACTCCACTTATAATGCCTACAAAATAGGATACTCTCCTAATAATCCATGTCTTCAAAACAAATTTATTCAAAATTTTAATAAAAATTAAATAAAAAAATAAAAAAAAAAAACTTCTCAATCAACTTTGAAAAATAGTTTAAACCAATTAATCTCTCTAAATGTGAGCTTTAAGGCTTTTTTTTTTTTTTTTTGGTTGTGTCATAATTTAAAAATTCAAATGAATATAAAATTATGACACTAAACCAAATATATATAGGACAAAGTTTAGCTATAAAATCGGTTGTAGTTTTGGGCTACAAACTCGATCAATATCTTTTTATTGGAGGTGAATTTTGACAAATCCACCATTGGATTACATCTTTTTTTTATATCCTCCATGTTTGCAAAATTTTAAGAAAATTAAAGACCAATTGCTATGTCATCAATAAATTTTTAAATTGCAAGTTTTTGTAATTTAAAATTATGCATAAAATATAAGTTTATAGATTATATAGTATATAATATCCAATTGACACAAAATTTAACATGTGTATTAAGAGCATAAAGAACATGCAATTTAATGGTTAGATTTTCAAAATATGCAATAATATTTATTTTATTGAGCGAGATTGTAACTTAAGGCTACAACTAATTTTGTAACTAAACTTTGTCCATATATATATATATATGAGTTTAAAGTTCAGATCTTCATGCTACTTTAGTAGTTATGAAATAACTTAATTAAAATTGGTTTTTAAAGAATATTTAATTTATTTGAAAGTTTAGTATAGGAATAGAATGGTTAAAAAAAATTATTATTATTCTTTTTTTTTTCTCCCTCCCTTCTAAGCATTCTTTTAAAAAATAAGATAAGATAAACAATCATTCCTTTAATGAAATGATGTAAAATATTGATTACATCCCTATAATGAAAAGTAACAAATAAAATGTGAATGGCATAAAAATAAACTCATTTCTTTTATACAATATAGAATTTCTACTCTAATCTAATCTAAGTGTATAAGTATATGAAATTTGTTTCTGGAGACTTGAACTCCAACACTTATACTTTTAGAATGACCATCGCATCAAAGATATGCTATGGTAAACTCTTAGCCACCTTAAAAAAAGAGCACTATTATATTCTTTTTTTTTTAATGATTTTTTTTTTTTTTTTTTTTTTTGAGAATCCCATTTTATTTTGATAATTTAATTCTTTCTTTTTGTCTTTTAATTGAAAAAGTATGGAAGTAAACATGACCAAAGCTTTTGCCCAATGCTCTAGAGATTCATTTTAGACATTTGCCTGTATCACGTCAGGGCAGTTTACCCCTGGCTCTCCGAAAAAACCCACAACGAACAACAACACCACCAACCCAAAAAAGAAAAAGGAAAAGAAAAAAAAAAAGAATGAGAAAGACCATCAACCAAAAACCTGTTCCAAAGTCAAACGAACTGAAATGAAATCTGATCACATTTAGAATCCAAATAAAAAATAAAACTCTTTTTCCAGCTTTGGCAACTTATAAGTTATATCACAATCCTAAGAATCCTAACAACCATTTCGGCCTCTCTCTCTCTCTCTCTCTCTCTCTCTCTCTCTGCTTAGCCTGTTTGACTTTTATCATTCTTGCCCAAGAAGAAGAAGAAGAAGAAGAACCCACTTTTTCCCAGGTTCGTTTTTGTTCCCTCAAATAAAATATTTGTTGCATTCAGGAATTTCATTGTTGGGTCTATTTTTAATGTGCGCGCGCGCGCGCGCACACACACATATATATATTTGTGTTGTTTTGCATTTTCTTTTGTATGGTTTTAGAAATTTTTGATCTGTTAGATGTAGCTTCTTGATTATACTTTCTATTTTCAATATAAGAGATCTTCCTCATTTCAATATATGAAAATTTAATTTGTTAGATGGGTGATTCTTTTTATTATTTACTTTATAGTTTATAGGATATAAAGAAAATAATTTTAGCCGTAAGAACTATGAAGTGCTTCATGTAAAACAGCACATTAACTAACTCCCTTAGAGAATGTAGCACGAGTGCCCTTTGAGCTACAACATCATGGGAATGTTTAAGAAACTGTTTTGAATGATGGTAATGATTGGAATTGTTAGATATACTTGATTTGTTGCATATAGTTGTCTTATATGAGTTAAAAAAAAAAAAAAAAAGATGGGTTTGTTCGTTGGTCACTTGAAATATGCCACCGATTTACTCACTCGGCATTACATGTTGGAATGCAAACCTTGTTCCATTCTTGTGTTCCTTTAGTGTGTGTCTGTCTCATATGTCTGTTGTTTCTCCTTTATCTGAGCAATCGCATTGGTATTACTTCATTATAAATACTTAAGAAGATTAATTACTTCATTCCTTGGAAGTTACTTAGGGAATTTGCAGTAGGAGGGAGTAATGCTGCTTGTAGATTTTGTCCATCTTGCAAGCAATCACTAGTATCTTTATAATCATAGAATAGGAGTGACTTCTAATCGGGATATTGATCTTATGGCTTTTTTATTTTTCTTGTAACAATCATCCACTCAGTCTTGGTATCATTGTGTTGGATTTCTAGTTGTGGCTGCAAGCCTGCTACTGAGTTCTACATCTGGTTAATCTGATGACCAAAAAGAGATTAAAAAAAAGAAAAAACATTTATCATATACTATTAATGAATCTTCAATGTGCATCTCTTTTATTTTAAGTTAAATCAAATCTTTTCCCCATACTTGTAGATGGGAGATGAAGCCCCAAAGTACACCGTTGAAGAAGCTATTGCAGCCATGGGGTTTGGAAAATTCCAAATTCTGGTGCTTGCTTATGCTGGCATGGGTTGGATTTCAGAAGCAATGGAAATGATGCTACTTTCTTTTGTTGGACCAGCACTTCAGTCTGCATGGGATCTTTCTTCTAATGAAGAGAGCTTAATAACTAGTGTGGTATTTGCCGGCATGCTAGTTGGAGCATATACATGGGGCATAGTATCAGATAAGCACGGAAGGAGGTTATCCCTTTCATTTTTTTGTTTGTCATGTACAGTCTCTGCATTATTTGAACCGTCTTCATTTTCTGTAATCTTCCTACCATATTATTTATTTCACTGGCAGCTTTAGTCCTAAATTAATATAATCAGTTCTCAATACTTCAAAATGATTATGATAGCATATTAAATCAACATCTTGTATGGATGCTTCCTACCAACTAGAGATTGATATTAGAAGTGTGCAAGTCTTGATTCATCATAAACCTCCACTTATTGTAAAAACTTCTAAGATGACGTGATGCAAATGTTTTGTGTAGAAGGTGACTCAGAATGTGGATTCAGTTTTGAGAGTGTATTTTCCTCATATGTAATCTGACTTAGCATCACCCTCATTCTGAAACTTAATATTAGCATTTAAGATTTTTGCTTCTGCCACTTATCAAGT